>NC_057712.1:67547623-67596747 GCF_004010195.1 Chiloscyllium plagiosum | reverse complement strand
TCGCATCCAAATCATTTATGTAAATGACAAAAAGTAGAGGGCCCAGCACCGATCCTTGTGGCACTCCAATGGTCACAGGCGTCCAGTCTGAAAAACAACCCTCCACCACCACCCTCTGTCTCCTACCTTTGAGCCAGTTCTGTATCCAAATGGCTAGTTCTCCCTGTATTCCATGAGATCTAACCTTGCTAATCAGTCTCCCATGGGGAACCTTGTCGAACGCCTTACTAAAGTTCATATAGATCACATCTACTGCTCTGCCCTCATCAATCTTCTTTGTTACTTCTTCAAAAAACTCAATCAAGTTTGTGAGACATGATTTCCCACGCACAAAGCTATGTTGACTATCCCTGATCAATCCTTCCCTTTCCAAATACATGTACATCCTGTCCCTCAGGATTCCCTCCAACAATTTGCCCACCACTGAGGTCAGGCTCACCGGTCTATAGTTTCCTGGTTTGTCTTTACCGTCCTTATTAAATAGTGGCACCACGTTTGCCAACCTCCAGTCTTCCGGCACCTCACTATCGATGATAAAATTTCTCAGCAAGAGGCCCAGCAATCACTTCTCTAGCTTCCCACAGAGTTCATGGGTACACCTAATCAGGTCCTGCGGATTTATCCACCTTTCGAGGGATATGGACTGGGTGCTGGCAGGTGGGACTAGATTAAGTTGGAATATCTAGCCGGCATGGACGAGTTGGACCAAAGGGTCTGTTTCCATGTATATCTCTATGATTCTATGACCCAGTATATGAAAATAATTTTAAGACAAGTGAGTTTAGCTATTACATTTTGTTACAAGTAAATTAAAGAGATGGTCTATGTTGCAGCCTTATTTTTAAAAATCTGCTATTGGACTTTACCAAATCAAACACCACAAACAAAATGACATTTTCAACAGTAGAACATTAAGATAAAATAATTGACAATTATAATTGATTTACATGAATAATACTTTTATTACCCAGCAGTATTAGACAAAAAGAGTCAATTATAAACAGAAATCAAAGCTTGATCTCTGCCTTGTGGCTTTACAAATGCATATGAACAATTCATAGGCTTTAGTTTTCACCTCTAAACATTGGTCAGACCATTTGGAAGAAGTCCCTTGATTGTTCAGTTGGTAAAGTACTGTATAACTCTGCCATATATACAAGTAAGTCTCAAATTTGATTCTTGATATTAACAAGCCACATCATCATTAGCATGCTACAATTTGCCTTACTGCCCCTTGGGCTAGAGCATAACACCAGTCAGAGCTGTCTGTTAAATATGTTGCTAAATTACTATTTACTGAAGCCTTCCAGACTGAGCATGTGTGAAAACAACAGACTCAGCTGTAAGACTGTCAAACTCTTAAATGAATAGTCAGCCGTAATTCACTGTCTACGCTTTAGTGGAAACTGAACTTCTACATCTTGTAGTATTATGTAACAGATTTGCAGCATATCGTCTCATAGTCCACGAGCCACACACACACCACTGATCTACTACTAACATGTCAGGATATTGTCAGTCAAAATGAATGACAGATATTTTGAGGTGAAGACTGGGGCGTTGTTCTGTGGCAGACTGACTGATATCTATTTTATCTTTAGGTGGACCATAGAGAACAGATAATACATGGTCTTGCAACCTTACTTCAAGCAGTTATACATTATTAGATTACATACAGTGTGGAAACAGGCCCTTCGGCCCAACAAGTCCACACCGCCCCGCTGAAGCGCAACCCACCCCTACCCCTACATTTACCCCTTACCTAACACTACGGGCAATTTAGCATGGCCAATTCACCTGACCTGCACATCTTTGGACTGTGGGAGGAAACCGGAGCACCCGGAGGAAACCCACGCAGACACGGGGAGAACGTGCAAACTCCACACAGTCAGTCGCCTGAGGCAGGAATTGAACCCGGGTCTCTGGCGCTGTGAGGCAGCAGTGCTAACCACTGTGCCACCCTGCCGCCCACTGTGCCACCGTGCCGCCCACTTCTTCATTGTGCTTGTTTACACATTATTTTTGTACAATTGGAAATTACACTGATTTCTATGCATGTCATTCTGCATCTAGATTTTCTTTTAGGCTTGAAATAAAGGTATTTGGATAGAAGTATGTGCAAGGTTGTGAGGAAAAAACAAGACCTTCACACTAGGAAATAATCCTCAATTGAACAGCCATTGCAAGCTTGATGGCCTGAATGGTTGAATGTAACAATTCTGTGATTAAATTAGCTATTTCTGCTTCTGCATCTCTTTTCTGCTCATTCCAATTTTCCTTTTATTAATGACTAAAATAAACAATTCCCAACCTGCAATTGTAACTTAGAATCTGCCAGCTGAAGAGAATCATAGAGTCACAGAGTTACTACAGCATGAAAAAGGCCAGTTGACCCATTGTGCTAGTCAACAAGCATCTATCTATTCCAATCCCTTGGCCTGTAAACTTGTATGCTATGGCATTTCAAGTGCTCCTCTGAATACTTCTTAAAAGTCTTGAGGGTTCCTGCTTCTGCCTCTCTTTTAGGCAGTGATTCCCAAATACACACTGCCATCTGGGTGATAAAGAATTATGTTAAATCTGAGGAGATTCCCTCAAATCTCCTGCTCCTTCCATTAAAATTGTAATTTGGTTATTGACCCCTTTACTAAAGTTGCTCCCTATCAATGCTATCAAAACTTTGTACACCTCAATTAGTACTCCTGGTGAATCCTTTCTGCACTGTCTCAGACAATCACATCTTCAAAAATCTGTGAAACTGTGCCATAAGGTTTCTTTTTGAGTTCTACTAACAGTTACATAGTAACAGGCTGTTAAATTTGGTTTGTATCAATTCATAAATATATTTCCATTATTTTCCTTAATTACTTTTATTATTTCTTGAGAAACCTTTGCAAAAGCATGGTTCTGCAAGACACAATGCTATGATAGTACGGTCAGTAAATACTTACATAATGAAAGGTCTGGACAGAGCAGACAGGGAGATGCTGTTGCCATTGGGGGAACCAGAGGACAGAGCTTAAAGGAGACTGGTAAAAGAACTAAAAGCAATGTGATGTGTAGCTTTATATGGTGTGCAGTTAGGATCTGGAATGCACTTCCTGAAAGGTTAATGGAGGCAGATTCAATTATGGCATTCAAAAGGGAATTTGATAAATATCTAAAGAAAAAAAAAAGCACTTGCAGGCCTGCAGGGGAAGGAACAGGAGTGGAACTGAAGTGTTGTTGCACTGCACCAACATGAACACAATGGCAGAATGGTCTTCTGTGCTGTAACGATTTTATGTTTATGAAATAGCATCATTCACTATCGTACGAAAGAGTTATTGGTCTATGCTAATAATATATCTGTAACAGAAGAAAGGTTTACAATATATTTTGAATTCCATGTTATGTTTCATTAAATAAAAGCTTTCTTTACAAATGTCAAACCTGTTTTGAGTAAGTTTAATATTTAATAGCTGATGATGACTCTGAATGGACTTACCTTCTGGTAATTCATTATAGTTTGAATTTCAAGGTCAGGCAGGAAGAAGATTTGTTTAAATAAATAGGGACTGGACATTGCATTGCTTGGTTGTTAGATATGGAGCCACAGAGACTGTGCTGTGGCCATGGCATTTAGTAGTTTATTAGGAAATCTGTGAGCCACCTGAGGTTGTCTTCCCTTCTAATATGTGAGAGAAACCCTCTTGTCACACACAGCTGACCTGAGCCAATGTCACACATGCACACAATGTCTGTGCTTCAAGTGGGCATGAAAGAAGCAAGACCCAGTGCAGCAAAAGGATGAACGAGCTAATGTTCAGGGAATGTGCTCATGCGTAGGGAATCTTACAAATATAAATGTATCTTCACATTCATTGCTCTAATATTTGCTTATTTCTCTGGTAGACAGCTACATGGTTGAAGTAAAAGCAGAGCAGTATCCCCCTCATTATAAGTAGGTGTTGCCCTTCCTTTTGGACACCTTTGAATGTCTCACTGCATTAGCAATGTGTTTGATTGTACTCCCTTCTGTAACTCAGCAAACCCTGGGCCCAGCATTTGGACAGAGCAGTCAAAACGGCAGAAGGAGTGGTCAGGACACACACACTTTGTCCCATCCATTTAACAGCAGGATATTGGACCTTGACAGCCACATAGTAAAACTCAAACAGGCCATTCTTGGATGTCATGCAAAGAGGTAACTGGCATGTATTGGAATGCTGGAGCCAAAGGGCTTTTACTTGGCCAGGCTCTCCATCGTCAGAGGGCAGAATCGGACTAATGATGTCAGGCAGACTCTTTATCATCCTTAACTGACTGCAACCCCCAGACACACTGCAACCCAGCTCTCAGATGGAGTGGGGCATTTGCAATGGGCTGATAGGAGTAGACACTGCCAGGACTGACCGGAGCATGCCTGACCCAACTTATCTTTCCTCCACTTCACTGCTCCCGAGGTTGCATACCACTGAGACAATACCGCTCCTTATTTCCTGCATTTGCAGTTCCATTCGGTTCAGACACTGCCAATCGCTGTCTATCATTTTCACGGGTTTATGAAGTTCAACCATTAGCTGCCCTGTTTGCAATGGTTGCACGTAGATGTCCTAGAGAGACAATTTGCCTTGTACACTTGGACTCGTCAACTGTATTGGAGAGGTAACAGCATAAGTGACTATAAGCATAATTTAAAGTTGTATCATTATAAGGACAAAGAGGCAAGGACTCACCCTGAGGATGTAGAAGTGCACCTTGCCAGGTACACACCTACTTTCGGCTGTTGGATATCTGACAGTTTGAGTTCCTTAATTGGTCAGTACCTGATCAGGAAGAAGTAAGTTTCTCAATTTATGGTTTTAATGAGATATAAATGCATGCAGATAGGCTTACCAAAACCTCCTGGTGACATATTTGATCCACCACTCAAAGTAGCAGAACCTAATCGCTGAAGTCCATCTTGATGGGAAGAGTTTGATATTTTGCTTCTTAAATTGCCAATTAAATTCATGTACCTCCCATTTCACTTACAAAATCCCAACCATAGTTACATATTCTTGTCAAGTACTGAATATGCAATATTTTCACTTTCTCTTAACATATTTGACATATTTAAAGATTGGAGCCTTGATGGGAAATGGCCATTCTAATAAAAGTGCACTCAGACATGGAAATTGTTATTGGGTTTTGAGGTGTTGCTGACAAAAGAATTTTGGCCTTCTCTGCTTCCTCTACATGACCATACAACTAATGCTCCAGACATTCCAATTTCCAAGCTTGTCAGCATTCCCTGTTTGAAGTCCATAAAATAAATGTAATTCAAATAATTAGTTTAACTTATACTTTTCCCACCCCATTTTGGGAAGACATTCTATCATTTAGACATAACTTTATAAATAATCATTGCAAAATAAAATTTTACTTTGTGCCTTAGTAAGTAACTACAAAGTGGACCCAACTCTCTAAGTCATAAAAGGCAAAAGGAAACTTTGTAATTATGATACTTGTCATGATAATTAGTGTCCTCCAACTGAGTCTTTACTGTTAGACCATTGTTCGACCGGTCAACAGCTGTTTTAATGACACACTTGCAAAGGATCTGTCAGGATTTTCTAAAGCTTAAATGCCTGAAATAGCCTTGAAAATTGGAACCGGGTGTCAAATAAGCTGCTTTTATACTATCATCCCTGGTGTTTCTTCCTTCTTGTATGCTATATTGCAATTTTTACATGCCGAGACACTACAAAATACGTGAAGTACAGCCAAAACAAAACCTTTTCTTAATTATAATGCTGGACAATAGCCAACATAAGATGTCCAGAAATCTCCATTAAAGAACTTTTTTTAGCTTTGGAAAGTGATGTAATAGGATTTTATTGCAAACAGCTGCATCATAACTCTTTGAGTTTAGGTGAGTTATTTAGATTTTCTGGAAACATAATTGTTTTTAAGTCCCTCTGCTGAACTCCACTACCACATCCAAACAAAAGCACACATACACACTTAACATGGATCTTTCATATTTAGAATAAAAGTGGAACTTCGCTGAAAATAGAGCTATTTGACAGAAAATTAAAGCCACACTCAACTTGGAGGTGTTTATTTCTAAGTAGCAATCTTAAAATCTACCTCTGAAAATCTTATTAAAATCTTAATTCCTCTAGTAACTCAGAGATATACTCCCTCTTGGCCTATTTTTATGTGGAATATTGTGATATAAGTAGAAGGCGTGATGTTGATCATCTGTAATGATGATATGGGCTGCATGATTATGTAGAGTATACTGGTAGCAAGCAGAAGTTCAAACAGGACCTGAAGTGATTGCAAGCAGGTCTGAAGCTAATGAAGAAGTCTTCGAGGGAAAACGTAAACTCAAGAAGCAGTACATTGGGCAACTAAACAGAACTTGAACTCATACAAATGACAAAGCAGCTTATGTGCACAAAATGCACTTTGGGACAAAACAGCTTTTCAACGCAACTTCTTGAGCACTCTGGATGTGTACAGTCCACTGTATTTACAGAAAAAGAGATTTTCACATACACGGTCTTAGGCTTCTTGGTTATGATAATCAAGGCTAAATGTCTGTTTCAGAATCTTAGTGCCAAAGTCAGAAAACGGGTGAACACATACTCTGTATGCTTTACCCGCTCCTATGGTAGTAAAACCGATGGCTATGAAAATGATGCAAATTCTATATCACTCACCATAACATGGAGCATGGAGTTAACACTCCTGTTTCGGACCTGGCTAAGGATGATGTATGCAATGCTGATAACTGGGGCCACTGCTTCTCAGGGTGATGCTGGGCTCTGCGACCTTGTAGTAAATCCAAATATTCAATACCCAAATCAACCAATCAGGTGCATGGACCATCATGATTGGCAGGCAAAACAGCCAATGTTGACTATTGTCTTGAGCAACTGTCATCATTGGCCGAGTAGGATGTGCCAGGTTCAGCAGGTACAGTATTCTCTTTTACCTCATGTCAGAGTTTGGTTGGACATGGCAGGAGGCTACAAGATTGCAGGTTGAGGTAAACTAAAAAGCCTAGAGCCTCACTCCAACATAAAAGATTCTTTTTAATCTTGATGGGTGCCTTGGATTGTTCTAACCTGTCATCCCTTTTGTATGCGTACCTTGCCTTTCAGAGAGTTTGCACGTACTCCACATACATTTAATACATGTGTATTAATTGTTCTCACCAAGCCTAGTAGTCATTGTGTTGAGGGATCTGCAATCTGCACACAGAGATCTGTCGGTCTGCTCTAATTTGCACTTTTAAGTTGTAAAGTGTTTTACTGTTTTAAATAAACTAACGCATGGAATTAATTAATGCCGAACAAGAGATTGATTATTAGACCAATATCATTAACCTGACCTAGTGAACACTGGTGCAAACATCATACTGATGAGGCTTATTGTGTTTGAATTGTCAACAGCCACATTAATCTACAGGTGAAACACATGATTGGCAGTATTAAATCATACTAGAATGCACAAGACAATCCCGATGTCTCCATTTGGTACTGCAGAGTATTTAAACTGGTGAGCAGGCAAATTCCAATTGAGTAACCAGTTTAACTCACTTGAAAGAAACAATTGACTTATACATTATAGAGACTCATAGGCTCACTTGATATTGCACTTTGGCTTTTAAGAGAGTTCACCTTTAAGGACTCTATGTATGATGTGTATATCATGTCAGAACTCTGCTTAGCAGTTAGTCTGCTGTGGGTGAGCAAGACACACACACACAGAAATCAGTAGGTTTGTTGTAGTGTCTACTTCATAACTTTCAGTGTGTCCTAGTGTTTTAAATAAACTAACCCATGGTGTTAATGGACTATCATCATTGATATAACAATTCCACCCTCCTCTTCCTCCTCCCTCCCTCTTGATGGGATCTAATGATGACTGATGATTCCTTCACCTCTTTTGTCCTCTATTCCCTACACTCCCAGGCTTTGCTTTCCAATTTGACTTATTCCTCTTCAATTCCTCTCCTCCTAATGACGTTTACTATGAGTGATTGATGGTAATTTCACTCCGCTAACCTGGATCCCAACAATGTGGGACATGAGAGGAGAGTAAAAAAAGAGGGAGATTAAGAGGAGAGTGAGAAGGTGAGAACAAGAGTAAGAGAATGAAAGAGAGAGTGAGAAATTGATAGTGAGTGAGTGATAACAAGAGAGAGAGAGAGACAGGCAGAGAAAGAAGGATGAGGGAAATGAGAGAACACTGAGACTGGGAATGAACCAGACATACACACACACACGTATACAGATGCTGTCTGTTACTTGGACACGAATGCATTCTTCCCTTTCTCCTGTCTCTTCAAAGTCTACCACACTAGGTCCAATCAGGAGGGATACCTGAGCTGAAAGACAACTGACTTATAAGGCTCAATTACACAGGAGTTCTGCGGACACCAACTCTAGAATGTTCACCATCCATGACATATGACAGTTAAACCCAAATCCTTCACTTGGGTCTGGTGCCCTTCCCTGGACCTCAATTGACCAGAAATTGAGGCCAGGTCTGTCTCTTTCCAGCCATCATCTTAAGTGAAAAGGCAAAAAAAGGTTTTATTAGTTAAGTCTGTTGATGGGTGTTTTCAAATGGTCATTTTTATGAATAAAATGGTGGACCAAAAGAAGGCCATCGGTCTCCTCAAATCCACTTTCTTTCCTTTCCCCATTATCCTTAATTTCCATATTGATTAGAAATCTATCTACCCCAGTCTGGAAAATACTTCGCAATCCAACTTTGACAGCCTTTGCAGTAAAGAATTCCACTGATTCACTACCCTCTGAAAGAAGAAATTCCTCCTCATCTCCATCTGAAATATGTGACTACTTACTTTGAGATTGTGCTGTCTGGTCTTAATCTCTGCTTCCAGAGGAAACAACTTCTCCTCATCTAACCTGTCAAGTGTTCTCAGAATCTTGTGTGTTTCAATGAACTAGACATTTATTTTAAATTATCAATTTGTTGCTTTGACAATGTTTTTCCTTGACAAGTTGCTTACATTTTATTCACGCCTTACGTTTCAAATTTGTGGTTAATGTTGTGCCAAACAACACCTTATGCGGTTGTCAATGGGTGTTTTGGTGATGAGAAATGAGAGGCTCAAATGATTGCTTTTTGGAGGATTGGATGAAGGCATTATCTTTGCACAATAGAAACAGGGAGTTTTAAAAATATTCACACAAGTCTGTTCAATTCTGTGCAGAGAAAGACAGAGGTCAGTGACTCTCTGTAAGAACTAGTGCACATCATGAACCTGAAGCATTGAACTTGTTTCATTATTCACAGAGACTGCCTGCCCTGGTAAGTATGTCCAGGATTTTCTGTTTATATATCTGATTTCTATCATCTACAATACTTCACTGTCTAATTATATCTCCAGGCTTAACCATTTGGATTGAAATAGAAAAAAAAAGAAAAATACACTTGTATTCATGAGTACCGTATGTCTCAAAACATTTTACAGTCTATGAAGTCATACAGCCATAGAGTCATAGAGATCTACAGCATGGAAACAGACCCTTTGGTCCAACCCGTCCATGCCGACCAGATATCCCAACCCAATATAGTCCCATCTGCCAGCACCCGGCCCAAATCGCTCCAAACCCTTCCTATTCATATACCAATCCAAATGCCTCTTAAATGTTGCAATTGTACCAGCCTCCACCACTTCCTCTGGCAGCTCATTCCTTACACGTATCACCTCTGCGTGAAAAAGTTTCCCCTTAGGTCCCTTTTATACCTTTCCCCTCTCACCCTAAACCTATGCCCTCTAGTTCTGGACTCCCTGACCCGAGGGAAAAGACTTTATCTATTTATCCAACCTCTATAATGTCACCCCTCAGCCTCTGACACTCCAGGGAAAACAGCCCCAGCCTGTCCAGCCTCTCCCTATAGCTCAAATCCTCCAACCCTGGCAACATCCTTGTAAATCTTTTCTTAATCCTTTTCAAGTTTCACAACATCTTTCTGATAGGAAGGAGACCAGAATTGCATGCAGTATTCCAACAGTGGCCTAACCAATGTCCTGTACAGCCGCAATATGACCTCCCAACTCCTGTACTCAATACTCTGACCAATAAAAGAAAGCATACCAAACACCTTCTTCACTATCCTATCTACCTGCGACTCCACTTTCAAGGAGCTATGAACCTGCATTCCAAGGTCTCTTTGTTCAGCAACACTCCCTAGGTACTTACCATTAAATGTATAAGTCCTGGTAACATTTGCTTTCCCAAAATGCAGCACCTCACATTTACCTGAATTAAACTCCATCTGCCACTTCTCAGCCCTTTGGCCCATCTGATCAAGATCCTGTTGTAATATGAGGTAACCTTCTTCGCTGTGCACTACATCCCCAATTTTGGTGTCATCTGCAAACTTACTAACATCACATCTACTGCTCTGTCCTCATCAATCTTCTTTGTTACTTCTTCAAAAAACTCAATCAAGTTTGTGAGACATGATTTCTCACGCACAAAGTCATGTTGACTATCCCTAATCAGTCCTTGCCTTTCCAAATACATGTACATCCTGTTCCTCAGGATTCCCTCCAACAACTTGCCCACTTCAACCTCAGGCTCACCAGGCTATAGTTCCCTGGCTTTTCCTTACTAGCCTTCTTAAAGAGTGGCACCACATTAGCCAACCTCCAGTCTCTTGGCACCTCACCTGTGACTATCGATGATACAAATATCTCAGCAAGTGGCCCATCAATCACTTCTCTAGCTTCGCACAGAGTCCAAGGGTACACCTGATCATGTCTTGGGGATTTATCCACTTTTATGCATTTTAAAACATCCAGCACTTCCTCCTCTGTAATATGGACATTTTGCAAAATGCCACCATCTATTTCATTACTTTCTACATCTTCCATATCCTTTTCCACATTAAAACTGATGCAAAATACTCATTTAGTATTTCCCCCACTTTCTGCGGCTCCACACAAAGGCTGCCTTGCTGATCTTCGATGGGCCCTACTCTCTCCCTAGTTACGCTTTTGTCCTTAAATGTATTTGTAAAAATCCTTTGGATTCTCCTTAATTCTCTTTTTGCCCTCCTGATTTCCCTCTTAAGTATACTCCTACTGCCTTTATACTCTTCTAAGGATTTACTCGATCTGCTCTGTCTACACCTTTCACATGCTTCCTTCATTTTCTTAACCAACCCATATATTTCTTTAGTCATCCAGCATTCCCTATACCTACCAGCCTTTCCTTTCACCCTAACAGGAAAAATACTGTTGTAATGTAGGAAATACTAAAACACCATAAACAATACTTTCAGAATGTATCCAGAATCTTTATACCTGAAATGGTGAAATTCTATATTTTGCACAATCCTTTGGGGTTCATTGAGCATTTGAAGTGCTAAATAAATCTGACATTAAAAGTCCAGTTCTGTCTCATTTGATAAGGAGTTACATACTAATGAATTTTACAGCAAGACTAAGAACATAAAAATGGAGGATTTCATCAATTTACTAAGTACGTAGGGATTGAATTGTTCTCTGGGTAGACCTCAACAGTGCACCCTTTAGACAACATAGATTTCCTCATGGAAACTTCTGAATTTCTGTATTATTCTACATATATGAAAATTCTTGAAGTTAATGTCAGCTTCAGTGGATTAACGATGACAAACACTTTTGCTAACACAGCAAAATTCATGCCAATAAACAAAGATTTTAAAACAAAGCTTTTGAAACCAAGTGAATGTTTTACAACATCCTTCATCCTCAAACATGTCAATATAATCCTGAAATTCTAATCAGCTAAGAGGGTGAAAAGTGGACAAATTGTCCAAAGAATGGAAGGACTTGGGATAGAGTTCAGTTCTGGGAGAAAGTGAGAACTGCAGATGCTGGAGATCAAAGTCAAGAGCGCAGTGCTGGAAAAGCACAGCAGGTCAGGCAGTATCCAGTGAGCAGGAAATCGATGTTTCGGGATTCCTCATTCCAGATGAAGGGCTCTTGCTCGAAATGTCGATTCTCCTGCTCCTCGGATGCTACCTGACCTGCTGTGCTTTTCCAGCAACACACTGTCACCTGGACTTCAGTTCTGCCTTGTGATTTAAAAAAAGGATCACAGGATGTGGACACTGCTGACCAGCCAGCGTTAATTGCCCATGTTTCATTGAACTTGAGAAGTTGCTAGTGAGCCACCTTCTTGAGCTGCTGCTGTCCTTGGGGGTGCAGGTACACCCACATTGCTGTTAAAAAGGGATTTTGGCTCAGTGACACTAAAGGAATGGTAATATCGTTCCAAATCAGAATGGTGTGCTGCTCGAATGCAAACCTGCTGGTGGTGGTTTTCAACGCCTGTTGTCCTTGAACGTCTAGATGCCAGTGGTCACAGGTTTGAAAGGTGCTGTTGAAGGAGCCTTAGTGAGTTTTTGCAATGCATCTTGAGATGATACACACAACTGCTACTGTGTGCATCAATGGTGAAGAGACTGCATGTTGACGGTGGAGGGTGGGGTACCGATCAAGTAAGCTGCTTTGTGCTGGGCGGTGTCAAGCTTCTTAAATCTTGTTGGAGCAGCAGCAATCTAGGTAAGTGAAGCTCCTGACTTACACCTTGTAGATATTGCTTTGGAGCAACAGGAAATGCATTATTTACCACAGAATTCTTGCTATCTGACCTGCATTTGTACCCACAATATTTATATGGCTGCTCCAGATCAGTTTGTGGTTAATGGTAGTCCCCAGGATGTTGCTGGTGAGTTAATTCAATGTCAGAGTGCAATGGTTAGATTCTCTCTTGTTGAATACAGTAATTACCTGGTACATGTTTAAAATTAATGTTACTTGCCACTTGTCAGCCCAAGCCAAAATATTGTCCGTGTCTTGTTGCTTCCAGAGACAAATTGCTTCAGTATCTGAGGAGTCAAGAACAGTGCTGAACTTTGAGAAATCTTCTGCAAATATCCTCCCTCCTGACCTTATGATGGAGGGAAGGCCGTTGATGAAGCAGCTGAAGGTGTTTAGGCCTAGGACACTATGCTGAGGAACTCATAGAATTACACAGTACTGAAGAGGCCCTTTGGCCCATCAGGTCTGTACCAGCAAAGCTACACTAAATCTATACTAGCTGCACTTTCTAGCACTCGGCTCATAGCCTTGAGTGTTATGACATTTCAAATATTCATCAAAGTACTTTTTAAACGTTGTGAGATTTTCCACCTCAACTACTCTCCCAGACAGTGGATATCAGACCCCCGACCACTGAGTGAAAAACATTTTCCTCAAATCTCCTCTGAACCTCCTGCCTTTCATCTTATATTATGCCCCTTGTTATTGACTCTTTGACTATAAGAAACATTTGCTTTCTATTTATCTTGTCTATGTCCCTCATAAGCATGTACACTTCTCCAGGTCCTCCCTCTACCTTCTCTGTTCTAAAGAACTCAACCCAAGCTTATCTAGCCTCTCTTCATAGCTAAAGTACTCCAGCAGAGATGACTGACCTCCAATGACCATAATACTCTTCCTTTGTGCCAGGTATGACTCCAGCCAGAAGTGAATGCTTCTTCCTGATTTCAACTGAGACTAATTTTGGTGGGGCCCATTGATGCCAGCTTCAATCAAATGTGGCCTTGATGTCAACAACCCTCACTCTCACTTCATCTCTGGTATTCAGCTGGTTTTATCCATATTTGGATCACGTGTATAATGAGCTCAGTAACTGAGGTGTTCCTGATGGAAACAAACTGAGCAGTTGCAAGCCGGTGATTCCGTTGCAGGTGCTGTTTAATGGCCATGCTGATGACACTTTCTGTTACTTTGCTGATGATTGAGAATAGCCTGACAGGGCGATAATTGGCTGAGTTGGATTTGTCCTGTCTTGTGCACAGGACATACCTGAGCAATTTTTCACATTGTCAGGTAGACCTGGAGCTGTCGTCCTGACACACTGACTGTAAGTACAGGGCGACCCCCTGTATCAGCGGAATTGTTTTCCACTGTTTCAGTTATCCATGGTACCATGCCCGGAACATATTACACGGAACGTTCCAGAACCAGACCTACCAAGAGGCTGCCAGGAAGATACTTTTCCCGTTGAAATGAATGGATTCTCTCCTATCTGCGGTTTCAGGCTTCTGTGGTAGATCCTGGATAGTATCACCTGCGGGTACGGGGTGGGGGGGGGGGGGGGGGTCTACTGTATTTCATAACGTGCTCTTATTGTGTAACTGACTTTCATGTTCAGGTGTAGAATGGGGGTAAAAGGGGTCATTGATCCAACTGAATATGGGTGGGGCTTGTACAGCAAAAATCTGAATAAGGTTTATACAATTAAATGTATAGACTTGTAGAGGCCTCCATGCACAGGCTCCGTTGACCTCTTTTTGGAACCCTCCGTTAGCACTATGTGAAACTGTCATTTGTGTGCGCTGCAACTGCTGACTGCTCACATTATTAAGAAGCTGTTTTTTTTTCTGATATTCCCCACACAGGATCACGACTGGATCCAGGCCCAGCAGCTGTTCTTTTCTCTGTGGTGAATCCACAATGAATCGCCAAGGACATTGATGAAGAACACATACATTTGCAAGCCCAGGACCAGCAGCAAACTCTGGTGGATACCAAACAACATCCAAATGCAAAAGGTCCCTCGAGATGCAGGGAAAAGTGCAAGAGGCCCTTTGTCTTTGACGAAGTCTCCTCCACATGAGCAAGATGCAATGCTACTGTTGACAGAGGATGTCTCAGAACAGTGACAGAGCTGTGTCATCTGCTGGAGCACTCCAAGTGCAGGGTGGTATGGACTGCACACACATAGTAGTGAGAGCACCATATTATAGTGTGGCAAACTCTATTAGTAGGAATGGCTTCCATTCAATCAATGGTCAGATCATCTATGATTATTGCAAACATATCTTTAAAGTTTGTGGCAGATACCTCTTAAATTTCCATGATGCCTATATCCCTGATAACTTTCAGATTCCTGCTTCATTCACCGCTGCATGACTTACAAGAAAAGCTGCTGAGACACAAGGTCTACCCTCTCCAATCATGACCGATGATTCTGTGCGCAACCCCTGAAGCCAAGTGTAGATATAACGTAACACGTTCTTCCATCAGGGTCATGTGTGGTGAACCAATGGTCCTCATGAAGATGAAGGCACCATGTTTGGACAGATCTGGTGGTTCCTTGCAGTATGCCGCAGGCACAGTGCTCTACACAATCTTCTGTAACAACCAGAATAAACAAAGAGGGGATGTGATGGATGTTGAGTAACTGAAAATAGTATCATTTCCCAAGGGAGGAACATGAGGACAACGACCAGGAGGAACACTATCTTCAACAAGGTAGAATTCTGAAACATTAGGCTGAATACATTGGACAGGACTTAATTACTCAAGTGTTGTCAGAATTGTACTCAACCAGGCAAGTGGAGAGTATTCAATCTAAATCCTGGTTTGGTCTCGTTGATAGTAAACAGGCTTTGAGTCAGGAGGTGAGTGACTTGTTTCAGGATTCCTAGTCTCTGACCTGCTCTTGTAGCAACAGTATTGATATGACTAGTCCAGTTCAGTCGGTGGTAACCCCCAAGATGTTGACAGTGGGGATTCAGTGATGGTAATTCAAGGAGTAATGTCCAGGGGCAATGGTTAAATTGTTTCTTATTGGAGATGGTCACTGCCTGGCACTTTGGTGATACCAATGTTAATTGCCACTTGTCAGCCCAAATCCGGATATTGTCCAGGTCTACTGCACTTGCACAAGAATTGTTTCAATATCTGAAGATTCATGAATGGTGCTGAACATTGTGTATTCATCAGCAAAAATCCCTATTTTTGACATTATGATATAAAGAAGGTCATTGCTGAAGCTGGTTAAGCCTAGGACATTAACATGAAGAATTTCTGCAGAGATGTCCTGAAGCTGAGATGATGTTCGACAACCATAGCTATCTTCTATTGTTCCAAGTATGACTCCAATCGCAGAGAGTTTCCTCTGATTCCAATTGAATCCAGATTTATTGATATCATACTTGATCAAATGCGACTTTGATGTTAAAGACAGTCACTCTTACCTCACCTCTTGCTCAAGTCAGCTTGTTTATCCATATTTGGACTCAGGTTGTAATCATGTTAGGACCTGAGTGACCCTGGCAGAAGCCAACTTGAGCATCATTGAGCAGGTTATTGCTGAGCAAGTGCTGCTTGATAGCTCTGTTGATGATAAAATTTACTGGGGTAGTACCTGGCCAGGTTGGATTCATCCTTGTTTTTGAGTACAGGACATACCTGGACAATTTTCCACAAGATTGAATAGATGTCAGTGTTGCAACTATACTGGAACAGCTTGGCAAGTGCACAGCAAGTTCTGGAGCACCAGTCTCCAGTACCATTGCTGAAATGTTGACAGGGGCCATAGCCTTTGCAGTATCCAGTACTTCCAGTGAATCTTTATATCATGTGGAATGAATCAACTTGGCGAAAGACTGAAGATCTCTGGACAAGGCAGAAATGGATCATCCACTTGACACTGAAGATTGTTGTGAATGTGTCAGCCTTATCCTTTGCCCTGATGTGTTGTGCATTATTAAGGATGGGGGTTTGTGGAGCCTGCTCCTCCAGTGAAGAGTTTAGTTGTCCATCACCATTCGTGACTGGATGCGGGACGGTGAGTGCCATTGAGAAAAGACATTGTCTGCAATAGTGGGTGTGGTAAACCATGAGTCTTGGTGGGAAGTGATGCAGTAGTGGAGTCACAGTTAGTGTAAGGTAGCAGAGCGTAGATGGTGGCAGCTACTCTTGTGGAAGACAGAATGTCACTGACCTTCTTACTGCACTGCTGGGTTTTCCTCTGTATCACAGAAACACCACTGATCTGAATGACAACTTCAGACCAGACTGGCAAGCTCTTGTGCCATGGTTTTGTCATGGAGATTCATACACTGGGTCAGTGAAGGACCATTCCTGCATTGCAGGTTTGAACTGGTGTGCTGCTGGGTTTTAAATATGGTGCCATGGTGTGAATGGCAGAGAGTCTTAGGAGGAATGAGTTCTCCTGCCGCTGCTGGGCGAAAGGTTGTGTCAAAAGGTATACAAATACACATGAAAATCTTGGTAGAAATCATGGAGAGAAAACTTACATGATATTCCCTGAATGTTTAGAAACATTCAGCCCATTATGTCCTGCTATGCAGTCACAGCCAATTTCACAGGAGACAGTTACTCTTTCATCCACTACTTCATGAATGAAATAACTGACGTTTTATTTTGTCATGCATGAACCTACATACAATGCTGTATTGATCCCTATGCACAAAGGCAGCTGCAGTTTTACCTCTTTACTTTCCTGAGATAAAAGAGGTCATTTGATGTACTCATTTCACCATTGATGTGTTTACTAAGAGAACTGTGACAGACTTAAATGGGAATGCACCATGAATCTGCATGCAACCACTGCATGAATGCACATCAAGCAAACATCCCAAGGGGTAGCGTAATGAATACATTCTGTTTGAAGGTGGAGGATATATAGAAAGCAGTCTCCTCAAAAATATGAGTTACACAGTGAAACCGTAGCTTTAGCTAACTCTTTGCAATCCCTGGAACCTAGAAGGGATTAGATGCATTACCACATGTATATGAACAATAACAATCATGAAACAAATATTTAGCATATTAAAGAAAGCCTCTAAATCTATTAAGGAGAGAGAAAGATACATCTTATAATTGTCTGTGTACATGGACAAAATTGATACAGCATACTACACAATGCTATCTGGGTCAGAAGCCTCACATTAACCTTTGATAAGGAAGAGTAGATAACTATGGATAATCATATGGTGGCTGAGTGGTTAGCATTGCTGCCTCACAGCTCCTGGGACCCAGGTTTGACTCCAGCCTTGGCTGACTGTCTGTGTGGAGTTTGCACATTCTACCCATGTCTGTGTGAGTTTCCTCCACAATCCAAAGATGTGCAGGTTAGGTGGATTGCCATGCTAAATTGCCCTATAATGTTAAGGGATGTACAGGTTAGATGGATTAGTCATGGTAAATGCAGTGTTAGGAGATAGAGTGTGGTGCTTTTTGGAAGGTCAGTGCAGACGTGATGTACTGAATGGCCTCTATCCGGACTGCAGGGATTCTATGATCAGAACAATGACACTATGCAACCAAGGAAATAGTTAAAAATCGCACAACACCAGGTTATAGTCCAACAGGCTCTAATCCACCATAACCTGGTGTTGTGTGATTTTTAACTTTGTCTATCCCAGTCCAACACCAGCACATCCCAATTGAGGAGGTGGTTGTGTGAGGTTTTGCTTGACCAAGCTTTCTAATAAGACACAATATTTCTTTTGGGCACACTTTCAAGAATGAAACTGTTAGCAATTTTACCTGTTTGACTTTTTTTAAGAACTATTTGGCCCAATCTTTGCAGTAAATGTCACTTTTCATTCACCTCACGAACAGCTACCTGTGAAAGCTTTTTGCAGATGTTAGAGTGCTGATTTGCCCCAATCCAGTATCTGATCTATAGATCACTCCTGGTGTCTGTCACCTAATCAGACTGAAGAATCCCCATTGAAACGCATAAAGATCAAATAAGGAAGTAGAATGCAAGAAGTTTAAATAATATTTAAATAACAAATTTAAACAATTTGTTTAGTATTTCTTACATTTGAGAACATCACTTTCTACTGCAAACTAAAATGTACTACATTTAATAAAAGTAATGTAATTCTATTTTGCGTGCAAACTATATAGCATGATTCTAATAACTTACTTATTGAAAATGGTCTGTAGGTTCTCCAACAGTGGCAAGGTGGTGAGACAGAGGATAAATCAGGGGATAATGAGAGCATGTAACAAAGGCAGGGCATTAATCATGAGTCTCTTTAATCTTCACGTGGATTGAGATAATAGGATTGTTAGAGATAGCCATCAGCAAGAACAGAAACATAGAAAATTGGAACAGGAGAAGGCCATTCAGCCTGTCAAGTCTGCTCTGTCATTCAATAGTATCATGGTTGATCATCTTGCTCAGTATTCTGTTCCTGTTTTTGCCCTATATCCTTTCATTCCCTTAGCCCTAAGAAAGATATCTACCTCCTTCTTGAAAACGTTCAATATTTTGTCCTGAACTGTTTTCTATAGCAGAAAATTCCACAGGCTCACCCCTGTCTGGGTGAAGAAATTTCTCCTGATATCAGTTACAAATAGTCCACTTCATATTCTGAGTCTGTGAGCCCTAATACTGGACTCCCCTGTCATCAGGAACATCCTTCCTCCTTTTACCTGCCTCATCGTGTTAGAATTTTACCTATTTCTGTGAAGTTCACCATAATTCTTCTAAACTCCAGTGAATACAGTCCTAAACAATTCAGTGTCGGTTCACACACCAATCTTGCCACCTCAGGAATCAGATTGTAAAACTTCATTGCACTTCCTCCATAACTAACACATCCTTCCTCAGGTAAGGAGACAAAACTGCACACATACTCCAGGTGTGGTCCCGCCAAGGCCTTGTATAATTGCAAAAACATAACCCTGTTCATGTACGCTACAAAGGCCAATATATTATTTGCCTTATTCTGCTCCTGCACGTTTGTGATGAATCTATAGATTGCATTCAGGATAGTTTCCCTGAAAATATGCTGTGGATCCAATTGATGTGTTATATGGCAGCTTTAATAAAATGGTCTCAATGTAAAAGATCCCTTATAAATAGTAATCATAAATTAGTCAATTCAGCATTATGTTTGAGAGGGAGGAGTGTTGGTCAGAAACAGTAGTGAAGCTTATTTAAGGGTAATCACAAAAGAATGAGGGGAAGGGCTGGCTGAGTGGACTGGGGAAAATATTAGCAACAAAGAGGAACAATGGACAACATTTAAGAAAATAATTCATGTCTCACAGCAAAGACATATTCCAGTGAGAAAGAAGGATTCTAGGAGGGGGATAAGTTAACCATGGTTAACGGGGAAGTTGAAATTGAAAGAAAAAAACTTATAATTTAGCTGCAAGCCAGTGGATTGGGAAAACCAACATAAGGTGACCAAAATATAACAAAGAGGGTGAAAATAAACCTTGAGGATAAATGTGTAATTAATGTCAAGATGGACAGCAAGAGCTACTTTATAGATATATAAAAAGAGACAAACTAAAAGGAACATGGGCCCTGCCATGAATGAGGCTGGGGAAATAACAATGGAGAACCAGGAGGTAGCAGGAGTTGTATAAATACTTGCCATCACACTTCATAGTAGAGGTCACTAATAGCATTCCCAAATTGTTAAATATTTAAGGGGCAGTAGAAGAAAAAGAAATAAATACATTTACTATTACTAGCTTAACAGTGCTTGGGAAACTGATGGGCCAAAATACCAATAAATCTATTAAGACCTGGGCTTGATGGGATGCATTTTAGGATGTAAAGAAAGTAGCTACAGAATAGTGGATACACTGATAGAAATCTTCCAGGAGTCCTTAATCCTGAAAAAATAACAGCCGATTGGAAAACTGCCAATGTAACACTTTTATTTCGAAAGGGAATGAGACTGGAAAAAGGACAATTATAAGGCAGTTGACATCTAATATTGGGAAAACGTTAGAACTTTTTATAAAGGATGCAATAGCGGAGCATTTAGAATTACATAAACTGATTAAGGAGAATCAATGATTTTATTTAGGGGAAATCATGCCTTACAAATTTTCTAGAATTCTTTGAGGTAACCAGCAGGATAGATAAAAGCAAGCTATTGGATGAAATATATTTGTATTTTCAAAAGGCATCTGAAAAGGTAACATATTTAATATGTTAAGAGGTGTTCAGGTAGTATATATAGAAACATAGAAAATAGGACCCATCGAGTCTGCTTTGCTATTCAATATAATCATGGCTAAGCATCGAATCAATGCCTTCTTCCCATGCCTTTAGATCCTTTTAGTATGAATATAGTATTGGCTGTGCTGAAAATGTGTTGCTGGAAAAGCGCAGCAGGTCAGGCAGCATCCAGGGAACAGGAGAATCGATGTTTCGGGCATAAGCCCTTCTTCAGGAAGAAGGGCTTATGCCCGAAACGTCGATTCTCCTGTTCCCTGGATGCTGCCTGACCTGCTGCGCTTTTCCAGCAATACATTTTCAGCTCTAATCTCCAACATCTGCAGACCTCACTTTCTCCTCTATAGTATTGGCTGTGACAACAGAAATTGCTGGAAAACCTCAGCAGGTCTGGCAGCATTTATGGTGAGAAAACAGACTTAACATTGTGAGACCAGGCACCTTTCATCCTGGGATTTGGAATTTGGATAAGGTGAGGAAGGAAGGTCACTGAACCCAAAATGTTCTGTCCACAGATGCTGCCTGACCTGCTGAGTTCTTCCAGCAACTTCTTTTGTTTGTTTCCGATTTCTAGCATCCACAGTTGTTTGGCTTTTCTGGATAGTCTTGACTAATTGGTAGAAGATGGAGAGTTGAGATGGGACGGGGGAAGCATTTTCAGAATGGCAACCTGCAACTAGTGGAGTTCCACATGGATCAGTGCTGAGGTCACAATTATTTGCAATATATATCAATGACTTGGATGAAGAAAACAAATGCACTATATCCAAATTTGCAGATGACACAAATATAGGTGGAAGAAGTCAACTGTTGAGGATGATGCAAAGAATCTCTAGAGGGACACAGGCAGGTGATGTGAGTTGGCAAAAATGTGACTGCTGGAATATAATATATAAAAGTATGAGATTGCACATTTGGCAAGAAGAATAGAGGAGGTGTGGATTATTTAAATAGAAAATGACTGCAGAAAGCTACTGAAGATAAGGATTTGGGAATACTTGTCCATCAGTCACAAACAGCTAGAATTCAAATGCAGAGTGGACTAGGAAAGGCAAATGGAATGTGGACCTTTGTTTCAAAGGGATTGAAGTATAAAAGGGATGAGGCTTTGCTAAACTTGTACAAGATGCTCGTGAGACTACAGCTGGGAAACTATGAAGAGTTTTCTGCCCCAATCTAAGCAAAGATATACTGATTTAGAGGTAGTCCAGAGAAAGTTCACTGGGCTGGTACCAAGTGTGGAGGGACTGTCTTGTGAAGAAAGGTTGAAGATGTTGTGACTGTACTTTCTGAAATATAGAAGAATGAGAAGTGACTTTATGGAAACATACAGGATTCTTAGGGGTCTTGACAGGATAAAGACTGAGAAATTCCCCCTTGTAGAAGAATCTCGGACCAAAGGATGTAATCTCAAGGTAAGGGGTCACCCAATTAAGACCATGATGATGTGGAATCTCTTCTCTCAGAGGGTAGTGGATCTGTAGAATTTTTTATTGCAGAAGGGTGCAGAGGCTAGAATGAGAAGAACGCTTAAGGCTAAAAATATGGATTTTTAAGCAGTAAAGGACTCAAGAGTTATGAGGAAACAGTAGGAAAGTGAAGTTGAGGATTGTCAAATCAACAATGATCTATCTTTTTTCTTCATGCAGCATTTTTTCCTACCCCCACCAACTTTTAACTTCTTAAAGTACCCTACTCTACCTGAAGAATGGAGGCAAGATAAAGGGAGACAAGTCACGGCCAGAGCCTGGGCAGGAGCACAGCATGTGGGGTGAGTCCTGGGGCGGCAGCAGAATGAGTGCAGTTTGATTTGCAGGCTGAGCCCCAGAGAGGGAGCAGAGTAAGGGCAGGACGAGCCACAGAGCAGGAGCAGAGCGAGTGCAGGCCGAGCCCCAGAGAGGGAGCAGAGCAAGGGCAGACTGAGCCACAGAGCGGGAGCAGAGCGAGTGCAGGCCGAGCCCCAGAGAGGGAGCAGAATGAGTGCACGCTGAGCCCCAGAACGGGAGCAGAGTGAGTGCAGGCCGTGTCCCAGAACGGGAGCAGTGCGAGTGCAGGCCAAGGCCCAGAACAGGAGCAGAGTGAGTGCAGGCCGAGTCCCAGAACAGGAGCAGAGCAGGTGCAGGCCGAGTCCCAGAACGGGAGCAGAGCGGGTGCAGGCCGAGTCCCAGAACAGGAGCAGAGCGAGTGCAGGCCAAGTGCCAGAACGGGAGCAAAGCGAGTGCAGTCCGTGTCCCAGAGCGAGGAGAGTGAGTGCAGGCCTAGTCCCAGAACAGGAGCAGAGCAGGTGCAGGCCAAGTCCCAGAACAGGAGCAGAGCAGGTGCAGGCCGAGTCCCAGAACAGAAGCAGTGCGAGTGCAGGCCAAGCCCCAGAATGGGAGCAGAGCAGGTGCAGGCCGAGCCCCAGAATGGGAGCAGAGCAGGTGCAGGCCGAGTCCCAGAACGGGAGCAGAGCGAGTGCAGAACATGTCCCAGAACAGGAGCAGAGCGAGTGCAGGCCAAGTGCCAGAACGGGAGCAAAGCGAGTGCAGTCCGTGTCCCAGAGCGAGGAGAGTGAGTGCAGGCCTAGTCCCAGAACAGGAGCAGAGCAGGTGCAGGCTGAGTCCCAGAACAGGAGCAGTGCGAGTGCAGGCCGAGCCCCAGAAGGGGAGCAGAGCAGGTGCAGGCCGAGTCCCAGAACGGGAGCAGAGCAGGTGCAGGCCGAGTCCCAGAACGGGAGCAGAGCGAGTGCAGGCCGAGTGCCAGAACGGAAGCAATGTGAGTACAGGCCGAGCCCCAGAGAGGGAGCAGAGCGAATGCAGGCCATGTCCTGGAGTGGGAGCAGAGCGAGTACGGGCTGAGTCCCAGAGAGGCAGCATAGAGAGTCCAGGCTGAGTCCCAAAACAGGAGCAAAGCGAGTGCAGGCCGAGCCCCAGAAGGGGAGCAGAGCAGGTGCAGGCCGAGTCCCAGAACGGGAGCAGAGCAGGTGCAGGCCGAGCCCCAGAACGGGAGCAGAGCAGGTGCAGGCTGAGTCCCAGAACAGGAGCAGAGCAGGTGCAGGCTGAGTCCCAGAACAGGAGCAGTGCGAGTGCAGGCCAAGCCCCAGAACGGGAGCAGAGCAGGTGCAGGCCGAGTCCCAGAATGGGAGCAGAGCGAATGAAGGCCGAATCCCATAACAGGAGCAGAGCAGGTGCAGGCCGAGTGCCAGAATGGGAGCAAAGCGAGTGCAGGCCGTGTCCCAGAGCAGGAGCAGAGTAAGTACAGGCCAAGTCCCAGAACTGGAGCAGAGCGAGTGAGGCCGAGCCCCAGAACGGGAGCAGAGCGAGTGCAAGTCAAGACCCAGAACGGGAGCAGAGTGAATGCAGGCAGAGTCCCAGAGCAGGAGCAGAGCGAGAGCAGGCTGAGTCCCAATGAGGGAGCAGAGCGAGTGCAGGCCGAGCCCCAGAACGGGAGCAGAGCGAGTGCACGCCTATTCCCAGAACGGGAGCAGAGCGAGTGCAGGCCAAGTCCCATAACAGGAGCAGAGC
Source organism: Chiloscyllium plagiosum (assembly GCF_004010195.1). NCBI lineage: Eukaryota > Metazoa > Chordata > Chondrichthyes > Orectolobiformes > Hemiscylliidae > Chiloscyllium > Chiloscyllium plagiosum. Next base: position 67,572,422 of record NC_057712.1, on the reverse strand, counting down.
AGGTGCAGGCCGAGTGCCAGAATGGGAGCAAAGTGAGTGCAGGCCGTGTCCCAGAGCAGGAGCAGAGTAAGTACAGGCCAAGTCCCAGAACGGGAGCAGAGTGAGTGCAGGCCGTGTCCCAGAACGGGAGCAGAGTGAGTGCAGACTGAGTCCCAGAACGGGAGCAGAGTGAGTGCAGGCCAAGCCTCAGAGCAGGAGCAGAGTGAGTGCAGGCCAAGTCCCAGAACGGGAGCAGAGTGAGTGCAGGCCGAGCCTCAGAGCAGGAGCAGAGTGAGTGCAGGCCAAGTCCCAGAACGGGAGCAGAGTGAGTGCAGGCCGTGTCCCAGAACGGGAGCAGAGTGAGTGCAGACTGAGTCCCAGAGAGTGAGCAGAGCGAGGGCAGCCAAGTCCCAGAATGGAAGCAAAGTGAGGGCAGGCCAAGTCCCAGAATGGGAGCAGAGCGAGTGCAGGCCGAGCCCCAGAACGGGAGCAGATTGAGTGCAGGCCAAGTCTCACAATGGGAGCAGAGCGAGGGCAGGCCAAGTCCCAGAACTGGAGCAGAGCGAGTGAGGCCGAGCCCCAGAATGGGAGCAGAGCGAGGGCAAGTCAAGACCCAGAACGGGAGCAGAGTGAATGCAGGCAGAGTCCCAGAGCAGGAGCAGAGCGAGAGCAGACTGAATCCCAATGAGGGAGCAGAGCGAGTGCAGGCCAAGTCCTGGAGCGGGAGCAGGGCAAGTGCAGACTGAGTCCCAGAGCGTGAGCAGAGCGAGGGCGGCCAAGCCCCAATGAGGGAGCAGAGCGAGTGCAGGCCAAGTCCCAAAATGGGAGCAGATTGAGTGCAGGCCAAGTCCCAGAGCGGGAGCAGAGCGAGTGCAAGCTGAGTCCCAGAGCGGGAGCAGAGCGAGTGCAGGCTGAGTCCCAGAGCGGAAGCAGAGCAAGTGCAGGCTGAGTCCCAGAGCGGGAGCAGAGCGAGTGCTGGTTTCAGGCCTGTTTGTGGTGGTAGCGTGGCCTCATGCTCTGAAGACGAGCAGGCATGGACTCATGTTGGACAAGGCAGTCACTTTTGATTATCATTCTGAACTTTTTAAACTCTGTACTCCAATGCTAATCTATATTTATTTACTATTTTAATTCTGTGACAACATTTGAAGTATCTGTACCTAAGATAGCATCATGAGGCAACATTACAAACTTTTCACTGCATTTATTCAAGTGCACATAACAATAAAGGCTATTCTATCTCATTAATGCTAGAGTACACTCAATGGTTGAAAGACCTACTTCTCTTATGTCTTATAATCTTAAAGTGAGGCAGTTTAAATAATGTTTTAGTCCATTAAGACTAGTTATTATGTGAATCAGTCTGTCTTTCAGATGTTTGAAGAGTAAGGCGTAAATAAAGGTTATGGATTCATATATATATCTCATTTTTACAATTTCAAGAATTACAAGAATATATCGAAATATTGGAAGTGAAGGTGATCTATTCATAAGGGAGACAGGACACATTTCGCGGAGAGGCAAGTGGCATTTAACCTGTCGGTTTTCTACAGTAATCCCAAAACCTGTTTGAGCATGCCTTTCTGACTTGTCTTCTTTGTCACTCTTTTCCCTATTGCTTTTGTTTATTCATCACTTACGTTGTCTTTTGTCTGCACTAAGAAAATATTCTAAGAAAAATAGTGCAACAAACAATGATAATTAAAGAACATTTAACAGCAAGAACAGTTAAAATCATGCCAGAATTTGGATTTTATGGCTCCCATTGACCACACATTGTAGTATAATTAATGGCATATACATTTAGATAACAATATAAGCTGACCTGATAAAGAAAGTTAAAGATGTAATAGCTCCACAAGGTATTAAGAATTTTTTCTGTATTTAAGAGTGAATAAAGTGATGCATCATGCTTGACACAATGGCATAGGTCAAATGTGATATGATAATGCATTTTTTGGCATTTCTAAACACATTAAAAATTACTAAATACCTTTTCAAGAAGATATTTCCCTTTGAATCTGCACTGTATGTAACAATAGTACAGCTTAAAATTCAAAAGTGCTATTTGATGTTTAAGCATCCGTCGGTCCTATTTTTGAAAGTAGCTGTGATGGCAAGAATTTTCATGTTAAAAAATCTCGAGTATAAAGTAGGGTTATTGCAGTTTCATATTTCTTCTGCATTTGGATGTTCTCATTCTGATAAAACTGCTGACGATTTTTGACTCTATTTTAAGTCTTCTAACTTGCAGTTTCTTCAACTATAAACTGTTTATGTCAAGGTGCAGTTCAACATCTTGGATCGTTCAGTAACAATTGGAGGTAGAATTCCAGATAAAAGCAATCCTGTTAAGCAATTTTTGTTGGAAAACTCCACTCACTCTTAAGACAATCCATCTGTGGGATTGTTTTTCAGATGTAACATTTGACATAAATTTATCACAGCAAGTTAGTGACTCACCAATCAAATCAAAGGCCTACCAAATTGCTGTTAATGGAGCAAAGAGATAACACACAAGTTGTCAGGTGCTTGAAATAGGCTAATAAGATGATCCAAAAATTCTGTTAGAAAAATCAAGGCCACAATTTGACTGTCTTTTCTATTATTCCTTTTGTTTTCAGGGCTGTATTATATAAGGAAGCATCATTTACTGAAACAAGCAATAAAATAAACACTTTAATTACATTATTGTTGATATGTATTCATTATAAAAATATCATCCAAATCTCATTGATATTTGTGACATGGAAATGAATGTCTATCCACCACTGTATTATTTTACCACATTTTACATTTTTTTGAGTTGCATCCAAACCTAAATAACTATTTCTCAATAAATCCTAATGCAGCCAAGCTGTAAACGATGAAATTCCGAGCACTAAACAATTGTTATGCTTCACTTTTAAGCATTAGCACATCTAGGGCATGTGTAGAGCATAGTTTAATTAAAGCCTCTGTTGTTTCTATTAGTAAATCAAGCAGGTTTTCCAACAGAGAGAAAGTTTTGTCTGACCAGCTCAGCAGTGTACAGTAGTCTGTCAACCTGTTTTTTTCCAGGACAATTGAAAATAGAAAGTCATGTCTGGCACTATTCCAGGCAAAATTTGGAACGCAATAGTTGTGAGGCCCAATTATGAACTGCAACAGTCCTTGGTCTGGTTTCACTTAAGGCCTAATTAAATAGGTACTCTCCATGTTTATTTTAAAGAAAGATTTTAATTCTTAGTGAACAATGTTCTTTAAGCCATGAACAGATTTGGGAATCAACAGTTTTATACAAAACAGATGGTGGTGTACAGTAATACAGAGATAATAAAGCAGGTTTTTTTTTGTACTTACTGGTTATCCTATTTCCTTAGAAAGATGTAACACTGACTTAACCCCATTTACAAATGCCTGTGGTAAAACAGCAGTTGCAGCCTTGGGATATCATGGAAACAATTTTTAATGCTAACTGGGATTAGAGGAAAGAAATGACAGGTTTTACAGATGTCTAAAAGACTGGAAAACCTGGACAAAAAATGTTACCATGTTTAAAAGGAATGTAATGTGAATGGGGAGATAACTGGGAAAATATGGGTTCAATCCAGTTCAGCTTCTAAACATTTTTACCTTTGGTAAAACGTACAAAAATGTTTATAAAATCTTTGTGATTCTTCTAACATTGAAAACATTGTTAAAAATATGCTTTATTTGAATTTTCTGACCACAATAACATAAAATGCTACTAAATAGTAAACAATAACTAGTTAATACGGTGAATGTATAATATAGCTGGCTTTAACCATTAATAAAATCAGTTACTGACTTCAGTTGCAAGTTATAATCACCAGCTAATACAATAAAACTACTATTAAAGGAAGTGATGATCAACTAATGTGGAAAATTATTCTCAATTACTAATAAAACAAGCTATTACTAAGAACTATTAGAGCTAGTTACAAAGCACTAGAAATAAGTAATCTATTGATACAGAATGTTGTTACGCATCTATTACAAATGACAAGTGATTCTTTTGCTCTGGAAATCATACAGTGATTAGGCAAATAAAATCATTACCTGACATTTACTCTAACCCATGCCCACTACCACCCATAACATCCCACACCCACCCAACACACACTCCTCGAATGTGTCCATTTACATCCAACTGAATTACATTGTTTTGTGTATTATGTAACCTTGAAAATTTGTATCTTGTTCTACAAAGGTAATATGGAAAAAGCTGCAAAGGAAACACAGCATGAAAATTTAATAAAGCTCAAAGTTACAGTGATGCTTCGATAAGTTGGTTCTAGGAGTTGGCTAAATCCAACTGCTACTTTCAATTAGAAGGAACAGCATATTCAGCAGACTGTCACATTTCTGCTTTCTAGTCATGTTCACGGCTATGTAGGCAAATTGATCCCAAGTCTGATTTACAGAGTGACAATTTTATGAATAACAGACAGAGTGGTTCCGAATAAGTGCTTGACAGTCTCAGCATTGATATCACCCCATTGTTTATAGATTCCAGAGTTCATGAGTCAGTGAAGAGTTTCCTTGCAATACCTGATAAAATACTTGTCTTTTGTCTTTTGCCACATAAGTTGGCTTCCTTTAAAATTGTTGGGTGGGAACTCAAACTTCAGTCAACATAGATAAGGATAAATAATAGTAAAGAACATGTAGAAAGTTATGTTCAGAGATATTTTACTGACTTCAGAAGTTGTTTCAGCTGTTTTCAATGGCTAAAGCTTCTTCGCCATCTGTTTTCAGTTTTATTATAAAATATTTGATCTGTAAGCAGAGTTTTGTTAAAATAATTATTTTGGCATTTTATTGATTGCATACAAAAAAAAGTTAAAAATTCAGGTTGAATAAATATATCAGGTTGCCTGATTAATTAAAGAACAATTTTCAAAAATGTAAGGGTGAGAAATTGAGCTCTTCATTTCTCAATATTTGAGTATTATTCATTTCTCAATATTTAAGTGCCCCTAAAGTTTTGAATGTAGGCACACTTGCAGCATTCACGCTATTCAAATCCTGTGACCTCACTAAATAAAACCAGTTCATCGAGTGCTATGCTCTAACTGGATTGCTTTCTCTTGAGGAAAACTGCAGTACTCAGCAGAATAGGTTTATTCTTTGTGATGGTCATTTGCACATTTTATTATTGGCCATGATGTTGTGCCAAATATGACCATAAATTAAACAAATCCCCTTTGCCTGCCATTGGTCCACATCCCTCCATTCATTGCATATTCATGTGCTTACCTAAAAGTCTCTTTAATGCTCCTATCGTATCTACCTCTATCACCCACCCCTGGCAGTATGTTCCTGACAGATTTCCTGATGAAGGGCTTTTGCCCGAAACGTCGATTTTCCTGCTTCTCGGATACTACCTGATCTGCTGTGCTTTTCAAGCAGCACTCTAATCTTGAGTTATGTTCCAGATACCTACCACTCCCTATGTAAAATACTTGTCCCTCCTTTGAACTATCCCTCGTCATCTTAAATGTATCACCTAAGTATTTGACATTTCAACTCTGAGAAAAAGACTCTGACTGTCAACCCTAGCTGTGCATCTCGCAACTTTATAGATGTCTATCAAGTCTCCCCTCGGCTTCCACTGCTCCAGAGAAAACAGCCCTTGTTTTTCTAGCCTCTCCTGGTATTGCCACCAGTTATTCACTGAGCAGCTGAGGAACTGTAGGCACATAAGTAGAATGAGGAAGAAGAGAAAGGTGGGAGGTAACTGAGAGTGTCTTTTCCTGCAGGGACTGAACCAGAACATTGAATCTTAGATTAATGCCACTGACTGCAAATCCAATTCTGCATTCATTAACAGTCCCACACCTTACCTTTCATCTGCCCCTGATCTTCACAGCAACCTTTTGATCAAAAATAAAAGCCACTACAAAATTAACAAACCAAAGATATAAATTATATCAAGCTGTAGTGCATTGAAAAATCAACTAATTACCCTTATGTAGAAACCTCACTGCCTGATTTCCATATCTCTTTGCCTGATCTGATGTTCCTATTCAGTGCAATGCCAATGACTGCAGCATGGCTGGTGGAATTCTGTTGATTTCCTGTCAGGGAGACAGCAGATGGCTTTTCGAGATAAACATCAACTAAGCAGCTCTGGGCATAGGAATTTCAAACTGCACCAGCTCAAGATTGGTGATATCAGTCTGGGCTGACAAGTTGGGAGGCAGTAACAAGGGTAAGGGCAGATTAGCAGCATTAGCAGGACAAATGATGTCTTCATCAAAGAGGAAATCAGGCTTGTGCTCCACAAAACCTCCTACCTCTCCCTAAGGAAGCACTTGAGAAATCTTAGTAATATACTAGAGATTTAATTGCTGGAATATTGTGAGACAGCCATTGCAGACAGTAATCCATAGTGTAACAGGCTGAGCCTGACCTTGCAGCATTAGCACAGCATGGTTGTGATATGGGTGCAGTGAAAGTGCTGATTTTGGTCTCTATATCACAGTTGGGTGGACTAGAATGTGAAGGGAGTTGGCCACCACTTGCATGCTAGGAAGTTAATCTTCAAACTCCACATCAACCCTATATAGTATTAACTTGGTGCTGGACTGCTCCCTACTCCCTGGTACTGTTCTCAGGATTTCTGGCAAATCAACCCTCTGAAGCACCATGTATTTCAGCACATGCATTGAGGAAAATTACATAGGTAGCAATGTGTACGTATATCCTGCCTATTTAAAAGCAACAGGACAACAACATTTGCAAGTGAAATTCACCCTATAAATTTATATGTGTACATGCGTGCATGTGAGGAAGAGAGGAGAATGTGTTCATGTGTGTATGTGTGCGCGCGCGAGCGCACGTGTGGGAGAGAGCGTGCGTGTGAGTGTGTGTGCATGCTTGGTAGAGTGTGTGTGTGAGTGTGACAGAGTATAAGCCTGTCAGTGCGTATGTACGTGACTGTGAGTGTGGAGCTGTAAGTGTGTGTGTCCGAGAGAGAATGTGTGCATGAGAGAGGGTCTGCATGAGTGTGAGTATTTAAGTGTCTGTGTGTATGTGTACTTGTGTGTGAGTGTGTGTATAAGAGTGTGTAGTGTTGTGCAGTCACCTGTAGTGTGAATGAACCCCAGGTCCCAGGTGAGGCCACCCTCATTGGTATCGAACTTGGCTATCAGCCTCTGCTTGGCCACTCTGCGTTGTTGCACATCCTGAAGTCTGCCTTGGAGGGTGGTCACCTGACGATCCGAGGCTGAATATCCCTGATCGCAGAAGTGTTCCCCAACTGGGAGGGAACATCCCTGTCTGGCATATTTGCAGAATTGTATTAGTAGATACATTCTATTTTGCTCAAAAAGCACACAATCTGCAGGCAGTCAATCCATGTGACATTTTATAAATTCCTACTTTTAGATTAGATTAGATTAGATTTCTTACAGCGTGTAAACAGGCCCTTCGACCCAACAAGTCCACACCGACCCTCCGAAGAGCAACCCACCCAGATCCATTCCCCTACATTTACCCATTCCCCTACATTTACCCCTTCATCTAACACTACTTTGAAAATAGAACCAGTCTGACTCAAGATTGGAATAGAGACAGACTCTAATCTCACACTTTTAATGCATTGTCTGAGCTCAGACGTCATCTTTTGATTAACAAAACGTTAAGTTATCTTGGGAATGTGACTTGAAAGAAGTTCTAGATTTACATAATAAAGAATCAAAACCTGCAATCCATTCTACAAGATGAAAGACTTAACAGCAATCTAGGTTTGTTCAATATATCGTATTAGTTGCGTGTCACTATGATCTTGTGCTATAAATTCTGCGTCTTAAAATCCTGTCCCACTAGCTATCCGATAAAGAAGCAGCACTCCAAAAGCTAGTGCTTCCAATTAAACCTGTTGGACTATAACATGATGTTGTGTGATTTTTAACTGTATTTCTGATGAAGAGCTTTTGCCCGAAGCGTCGATTTCGCTGCTCCTCGGATGCTGCCTGAACTGCTGTGCTCTTCCAGCACCACTAATCCAGAATCTGGTTTCCAGCATCTGCAGTCATTGTTTTTACCAAGTTGATTTTTAACTTTGTCCACCCCAGTCCAACACCAGCACCTCCACATCATAAAATGAAGTAATATGTTGAAAATGCAGGTTTTTTTGCAAGTGTTTATCTATCTCCCAGCTTCTTTGGAATATTTGCTGATCTATATTTCAGTGAATTGGTACAGATATTGTGTCACTGGGAAAATAATACTTTGATGAACTATTGCATTAAAAGCTGATTAACAAAAACAAAGCTCAAGGAACAGAAGTATTATCACCTTAGATAAATCTTCACTCAGGACAGACAGCAAACAGCGAGTCATTTAAACAGCTGTTTCTCAAACCTGTAGATGATGTTCTGAGGAAGGGCCACTTGACCCAAAACATTAACTCTGATGTCTCTTCATTGAGGCTGCCAGACTTGCTGTGGTTTTCCAGCAACTTCTGTTATGGTCTGCGGATGGTAGTGGTGTTCTCCAAAGGTTTATGTTCAGACCATGAATTTTTTAATAAACGTATAGATGACTTTCATATTGGAATGCCAGAGGTCTCGCACCTCAGTAGGTTATACCTTTCTCTGAAAACTGTAGGTTCAAATCCCACTTCAGATCTTATCGATCATGGAATGAACATTCCTGATTTGATTCAACAGATTAATAATCAGCTTGTTAATCCTTCCAACACTTCTTGACTATTTCCTAAAGGGAATGAAGTGTGAAGAAGATATGAAATAAATAAATGGAATGCAGAGTAAAATGTCAAATTTGCTGATAATATTAAACTTGAAAGTGAAGCAGCCATTGAGAATAATGGCAAATAACTGCAACAAGACATAGAAAAGCTCACAAAATGGCCAGATAAACATGTGTACTTTATGTATTTGGGGGATTTGGATTTAAAATAGAGGCAGGTGGATTTTGGCCTCTTCTATGTAGTTTGGTTTTTGTAAAAATGGTCAGAAAACATGTGGACAGCAAATAAAATACATCATTGCTGAAAAACTATATGAGTGGGGAGCAGAAAAGGTAGACAACTGTGGGATAAACATGTAGAATGTAGATTATATTTTGGGGATTTAGCTTTAAAATAGAGGCAGATAGAGTTTGGTCAGTTTTGTGAAGTTTTTTTAGAAAAAGGTGTTAAAGTCATTGAGACAGTGACTTAACTATATTATTTCTAAAATAGTATATGACTACATTCAACTGTCTGGCAGAACCACTGTGGTGTTAATAGATAATTGATTAGTTGAGTTAATAATAGATCGAGTACATATATTAAGGCAACTAGTTTCATTTTAACTTCAGAACTGCAAGTTCAAGTTTTCAGTTCCGAAGAGAACAGCTTTTTCCTAGCAGGAGAATGTTTTTCACTTTAGGGTAAGCAGTTACCTCAGAAGTGGATTCTAGTCTGTCAAGTTTCTAAGCTGGGAGAGCTTGAATAGAAATCTTCAAGTTAATCAAACTGGAAAGGTTTAGGCCATCAAAATTGTGAAAGATTTATGCCAGCAGAAGCAGTAAGGAACTGCAAGATTGTCTCAGCATTCCAAGAAACAGAAGCTCAAGAATGTTAAGAACAGATTTAATAAAGCTGAGATAGCAGTGATGATTTGGAGGAGTCAGTGTTGGACTGGGGTGTACAAAGTTGAAAATCACAAAACACTAGGTTATTTGGTGTTTATTTGGTTTATTTGGAAGCACTAGCTTTCATAGCGCTGCTCCTTCATCAGGTGAGATAGGAGTGATATTTCCCTGAGATTGGGCAACAGTTTGAAAGTTTGTTTTGATGATTGTGCTAAAGTCTTTCTAAATATCTTCTAGAAAGCAGCAGATGGGAAACAAATGCTGACCCTGATACCGATGCCCACATGCCATGAACAATTTTTTAAAAAAGGTTTTCTCTTTCTTCTTTTGCTTAAATTCTTTTGTTAAAGACTTTCTTCAGCCCCATATGAGTATGTTAATAATGGCTAACCACCATGGTGACCAACTGCAAAACTTATACATATGATCCATCAAGCCAGATTTCATTCTGGGATCTGCATTGTCCATCAGCTGAGATCTTAACAAGTGCCAGATGGGAATTTAATGCAGAAAAGTTTGAGGTGATGCAATTTTGGCAGACTGGATAGGAAGGGGCAATATAATCTTAATGGTACTGTTCTAAAGAGAGATCTGGGCTTCATATGCAGAGATCTTTAAAAATGGCAAGACATATTGAGAGAGGAGATAGTTAAGCAATGGAACTTGGTCTATATAAATCAAGATATTAAGTGCAAAAGCAGTGCAGTTGTACTGAATAATTATAAACCTTTGCTTATACCACAATGAGAGTGTTATATCTAGTTCTGATCATAACACTTAAGAAGAGTATGAGGGCCCTTAAGATGGTGCAGAGGAGATTTATCAGAATGATTTCAGGGATGAAGGATTTAGCTAAATGGTTAGGCTAGAGACGCTGACATTAAACACCTTAATGCAAAAGAGATTGAGGAGACTTTAGATAGAGATGCACAGAGTTATGATAGGTTTATAAACTGTTCCCATTAGCAGGTAGTACACGGGATCGGAAACACAGGTTGTGGGCAACAATTAAACATGGGAAGTGATGCAGTATTCTTTTACACAAGAAATGGGATTGAGTGGATTGTTGTACAGATAGCTGTATGGCCTAATGGACTGACAGGTTTCCTTCTGTGCCACAACTATATGACCAGAATTCTTTACCAGTCCTTTCATTATTGATTGGGCAGTAAGAAGCCTGACAGGATGGCGCAGGAATGCACAGAGGGTTGGGGGGGAGTATATGATACCTTCCCAGTAGTATGCCAGTTTTCCAACTGAAGGAATGTTGGCAGGTTGGTTGCCTGGAAGAAACCAGTGATCAATTGAGGGTCAATTTCTGCCCAGCAAGCCTGGCTTGGCTCAGGAAGGGCTGCTTTCCTTTTTTGGATACTCTACATGCCTCCCAGGGGCAATGGTTACCTTGCATTAGTGATGGTACCTTGTGCTGAAATCCCTTTCTCCTGATGTCTGTGACCTGCCTGTCTAGCCTGGTGTCTCCCCAACACTGCATATTCCTCTTTGGGAGCACTCAGTCATTGAGATGTCCTTCCCTTGCAACTCCAGGTTTATGGATAGTGCCTGTTAATGGTGGTATTGCTGGAGCTGTTGAGTTCCTGATCTTGGGGGAGGATTGGCATCCTTAACTGGAACTGTGGCAGTGCCTGCTAAATTGGCATCTGCCAGGAATATGCATCTCTTGGTTCCACCTTCAGCTGAGGAGGGTAACCCCCCACTTTGGTCTCTGGCAGTGGGACCTCTGCTCTCTGCAAAAATTCCAATCCTAAGATTCCTTGACTGGCTTTTATTGTTTGTTTGTGAGACGAAGCTATCCATACACCACTTTACAGATGTGTGTGTGTGATATATGATACACATGACTTTTTCATGACATTAATAGGATGGGGCAAAGTTTGCTGTCATTGTGAAGTTTTTCTCCCTATTCCCATTATCACAATGCAATGTTAAAATATGCAATACACCACCAATAAAGACTTCACAGACAAAACTGTTGTTGGCAAGAATGTTAACTTGGAGCTTTAACTATATCATTGTGCTACCTGCCCTCCAGCAAATAATTGAGCTAACTTCCTGAGCAAACTAATTGCTTTCTTAGCCAGTATTGCATGAGCATGTCAAATTACATACTGTATTGGCTTTTTGACTTGTTTATTATTGTCCTGTTTCTTTCTTGTGTAGATTGCATTTAAGTCACAAAAGAGTTGTTGAGATGCAAATACTCTGTGGGTTTGTTTCATAATGTAAGTTTTTATGACTTGCTTTTTCCCCAATATACTAGTATTTTGTTGCAGTCAGTTATTAACACTGTGTCTTCATAACCAACTAATTGCTTCATGAAAAGATTGTTTTGTGTTGTTCATTTCCAGGCCATTGTAATACACTGTCCTAACTTTGTTTTCTTTCTTTTTGTTCCTTTCATTCCTTGTTTGCTGCATCTGAGAGATTGGGAGATATATTTTGGAACAGTGAGACAGTGTTTAGCTTGCAGGTGCAAATAAGGGCTGATGGTTAGCAGAGATCACCTACCAGTTGTAACTGACACCTACTCAGAGGTATCATTCCACCTTCAACACATCACTAAAGTATGTCTGGTATTTCATGTCTTATGCTTGCCTTGAGTGCTCCTTGCAGTGTCATGTTTTTTTTTCACATATGACTGCAATTCCAAAATTTGAGTGATGAAAACTGAAGTTCTATAATCTTGTGGTTGTGCCATTTAGACAGAAAAACCATTGTTTTGCAATTAGCAGAATCATTATTCAACTATGCAAGTTGATCAATCTGAAGAGCTGTGCACTTTGACAAAATCTCAGATCTGTGATGAGATTCTTCAGCGTTAAGTTCCAACTAAGTCAATGATGTTAAACTACCTGAAATTGATGTTAATAATTTCCTGCATGTATTTTAAAGAAGGTTTGTGACAAAGACTACGTGTAGTAAATCCTTGATGAATGTGAACTATGTTTTACGTGCACGAAATAGATAATGCCATCTGTCCCAAATAACTGGATATACAAATAACAGACTAATTGACATTTTCAACCGGGCACTCTTTTTGAAATCAAGCCAACAGCTGATACTCTTATTACAAGGTGAGACATATTTTTCTACTTATCTTTCTGTTTCACACATACCATAAACACAACTCGTATTCTGTGGAAGAAAGTCCATCTTAACTTATACACTTGATGGAAAATGACTTCAATACAAGCTATGAAAACAGAGACTCAGCAGGGAGTGAAGTCCTTTCTTACTCAGTCCTGAGGGATTGAGAATGAACTGCTTCCACTCCAGGCTGAGGAGCCTTGAGCTGACCAAGAGGTTTGATGCGCAAAACCTCATCATGCAGGATAGGTCGCGTTCAAAAGATTGGGTAGATTCATTGTTTGCACACTCTCTTCAATGCCTTGACTCCAACTCCATGTTGTCCCAGTGAAGTCTCTTGATTTTTTTGGTGCTTTCTGAAGTGTGCTTGCTCCTCCTTGTTCTTTCATAGCGGTTCCCATGACTTGGCGGATACATTGACATCTTCAGGGATGCCTTGAGGGAATGCCTAAAGTATTTCTGCTGTCCTCCTGGGGTTCTCTGCCATGACCAAGTTCTGAGTAAAGAATTGCCTGCACGATTCTGGTGTCAGGAATATGACCAACATTTTCTATCCAGCAGTGCTGGTTTTGAATGCTGAGTATATTCACTTAGGAGAAAATACTGCAATTATGATTTGGAGGAGCTGGGGTGGACAAAGTTAAAAATCACACAACACCAGGTTACAGTCCAACAGGTTGATTTGGAAGCACTAGCTTTCAGAGCGCTGCTTCTTTATCAGGTGGTTGTGGAACAGAATCATACGACACAGAATTTATAGCAGGAGGATTACAGTCTCATGAAATGTAATATTAAACAAATTTAGCTAAGTCTTTTATCTTTTAGATTGATCATGTTAGTTTCGATTCTTTTATATGTAAATCCCAGAAGTTACATTCTCAAGATAGCTTTAACAATAGGTGCCATCTGAGCTCAGATAATGCATTGTAGGTGTGAGGTTAAAGTTTGTCTGTGTCCCGGTGTTTGATCAGACTGATTCTATTTTGAAAGTGGGATTTACAGAATCTTACATGTATTTATGCAGTTTTTGAGCAAAATAAAATGTAATTCTGCAAGTACAAATTCACCTCACAAACCTATATGTGTGTGCGTGCAGGGGAGACCGAGTGAGTGTGTGCTTGGGGGTCTGTGTGTGGGTGTGAGTTTCTGTGAGAGGGTGTGAGTATCTGTGTGTATTCATGAATGAAAGAGTGTGTGTATTTATGAGAGAGTGTGTGTATGTGTGTGAGTGTGAGTGTAAAGGTGTATAAGTCTGTGAGAGGATGCATGTGTGCATGTGAGTGTGGGGGTGCATGTGTGAGAAATGAGAGAGAGCTTGTGTATAAGAGAGAGTCTGCACGTGTGTGTGTGTTTGTGCGTGCGCACATGTGCCCTTGTGTGCGTGTGCATGAGAAAGTGTATAGTGCAGTGGGGTCACTTGTAGTGTGACATGAACCCGAGGTCCCGGTTGAGGACATCCCCATAGGTACCGAACTTGGCTATCAGGCTCTGCTCGGCCACTTTACATTGTTGCCTGTCCCGAAGTCCACTTTGGAGGATGGTCACCTGAAGGTCCAAGGTCGAATGTCCGACACTGCTGAAGTGTTCTCCGAGTGGGAGGGAACACTCCTGGCTGGGGATTGGTCTGTGGTGTCCATTTCTTCGTTGCTGTAGCCTCTGCTCGGTCTTGCCAAATGTAATATGCCTCAGGGCATCCTTGCCTGCAACGTATGAGATAGACAGCATTGGCCGTATCACATGAGCACCTGCCACGTACACAAGCTCTCTCTCATATGTTCACACATACACCTCCCACACTCACACCCACACGCGCACCCTCTCACAGATTTATACCCCATTACACTCACACACATACACATACACACACTCTCACACGGACACTCAAACCCCACACACATACCCATATGCACACACTCACTCGATCTCCCCTGCATGCGCATACATGTAAGTTTGTGAGGTGAATTTGTACTTGCAGAAGTATGTTTTATTTTGCTCAAAAACTGCATAAATCCACATAAGATTCTGTAAATCCCTCTTTAGAAATAGAATCAGTCAGACTGAACACTGCGACACAGACAGACTTTAACCTCACATCTTCAATGCATTATCTGAGCTGAGATGGCACATATTGTTAAAGCTATCTTGAGAATGTAACTTCAAAAAAGCTTAGGGATTTACGTATGAAGGACCCAAAACTAAAATGGTCATTCTAAAACATAAAAGACTTCAGCTAAATTTGTTTAATATTACATTTCATTACACTGCAATCCAGTTGCTACAAATTCTGTGTCTTATGATTCTGCTCCACAAAAACCTAATGAAGAAGCAGCATTCTGAAAGCTAGTGCTTCCAAATCAACCTGTTGGACTATAACCTGGTGTTGTGTGATTTTTAACCATGTTGCAGGTAGATCGCCATTCTTGCCACCAGATTTGGAGAACCTCAAGGAAGGACCGTTGACGTTATTTATCCTTTATACTTTGAGGTATCTGCTCAAGGTTGTCCAAATAACCAAAGTATAACGGGATGCAGAGATCATTACTGCTCAGTAAGCAATGGCCTTGTACTCTCTTATTTCCAAATACTGAACTGGCACATTGGAGGTGATGATGAATTTTGTTGTCTATGTCTGCATTAATTGAGAGAAGATATGGAAAACAGTCCATATTTTTAAAGAATATGCCTTTGATCAGAATTAATGGGGGAGGTTTAGCTATGGTTAGAAGGAGATCTATTGTTTAACGAAAGGCTTATTTGCTCATATGGCTGAGAGAAGAAGTTGACTTCAGTTTCTGAGTGAGCACACACAGATGCTTCATTTATAGACTTATACTCTATGACTAAGCTTGGAGTGGGCTTGGTTTTGGATGGAAGGCAGCATAGCTTGAACAGTTCAGTAAACTATCTCCACCCCAGTGGGTAGCTTTCTGGGGTGAGGTGCAATGTTTTATTGAGTAAGGTGGAATAAAGTATCGGTACCACATACTGCCTTTGTTTTATTGATATCCATATATCTTTCTATAAGATTTTAATGAGGTAGTCCATTCCAGACTTCTGGCATCTAAACTCTCTGCACCTTCATTCTTCTCATCTTAAACTAATCATCCCTGCTTTAAAAACTTGTGTGAGAACTCTAGGATCTTATTAGGATTCAGCTTTCTTATTCCATTAAGACTATAATATGCTTAAATAATTTTGCCTGTAAGGTTTCTTTTCTAAGAATGTGGAAAGAAAAAGCAAGAGTTTTCTTTATAGTATTTAAAAGAGAAAAGAACAAGTAAAGTGAGCATTGGTAGATGAAGTATACAAATATTTTGCTTCTGTTTTCACAATAGCAGGCACAAAAAATTCCAATAATAAAAGTAAATCAGAGAGAAACTAAACAAAATTATAATCACCAGCAAAGTGTAATTAAGCAAAGTGATATAGACTTAAAGTCAGCTAGCAGTTCACAAAGTTCAGATAAACTTCATAAAACATGTTGCTAATTTGTTTTATTTACAGGATGTGATTATCACTGGCTAGGTCAATCCATCAGCAGTTAAGAGTTAATCACGTTGCTTTGAGATTGAATTTACATGTAGCTCAGACCAAGTAAAGATGGCAGTTTCTTTTGCTAAAGGACATTAGTGAACCAGATGGATTTTTTTCCTGACAATCAATAATAACTTCATGGTCATCATCAGACTCTTCATTTCAGATTTTTATTGATTCCACATGGACTGTTTCAGAATCTGAAGAGTCACATGAGTCAAAAAGAGTTGGTGTCAAGAAAGCTAATGGGATGCGATCCTATATTACTAGGTTGTTATGTTTCAGGCTTTGATGAGGCCACAGTTCAATCATTTGTGCAGGTTGGTCTTTTTCTTGAATGAAGGGTGTAAATATATTCAGGATGGTTCAAGGAAATTTACTGATTTGGTACCTGGAATGAGTAGCTGTCTTATGAGGATAGCTTGGACAGGATTGTTTTCTCTGAAGTTTAGAACACTGAGGAGTGACTGGATTGAAGAATATAACTTCCTGAATGGTCTTGACAAGATGGACTTAGAAAAGATGTTTCCTCTTATCAGTGAGGCCAGAACTAGGGGTCAACATTTCTGAACAGATATGAAAACATTTTCTCTCAGAACGTTATGAAACATTATGAACTCTGCCTACAGAATGATTGAATAGTTTTAAGACAGAGGGTAATAGATTCTTGATAGGCAGGGGAATTGAAAGTCATTGGGGTTAGATGAAAAAGTGGAACTCAAAACACAAACAGATTAACCATAATTTTATTTTATGGTGATGCAGGCTCAAAGGACCAAATGGTATACTTCTGCTCTGAATTTATACATTTGTAGGTTATTTTGTTAAAGATGGCAAACCCAGTTTCTTCAACACATGTTCATAGCTTAAATGCCTATGATCATTTATACAAATCCATTTTCTGGACTCTGCATCCTCTGTTCTCAATGCACTGAGCGAGACTTGTGCCTGATCTCCAAGACTTAGAGTTATAGAGTCATAAGGTCGTACAGCATGAAAACAGACTCTTTAGTCTAACTCGTCTATGCTGACCAGATATCCTAAATTAATCTAGTCCCATTTGCCAGTATTTGTCCCATAGCACTCTAAACCCTTCTTATTCATAAACCCATACAGATGCCTTTTAAATGTTGTAATTCTACCAGCCTCCACCATTTCCTCTGGCAGCTCATTCTATACACACACCACCCTCTGCGTGAAAACATTAGGTCCCTTTTAAATCTTTCCCCTCTCACCTTAAACATATGCCTTCTAGTTTTGGGTTCACTTGTCCTGGGGGGAGAAAAAGGACTTGGCTATTCACCCTATCTATGTCCCTAATGATTTTGTAAACTTCTATAAGGTCACCCTTCAGCCTTCAATGCTCCAGGGAAAATAGTCACAGTCTATTAAGCCTCTCCTTATAGCTCAAATCCTCCAATCCTGGCAACATCCTTGTAAATTTTTTTATGAACCCTTTCAAGTTTCACAACATACTTTCTACAGCAGAGAGTCCAGAATTGAACACATTATTTCAAAAGTTCTTAATTCATGGAATTGTTGAGTAACTAAATGGAAATGGATTGCATTCCTTCATGAGAAGTATGTGCCAACATTTCCTGCTAAATAATAACTTGTGGGCATATTAATGGAGTGTGAATTTGTTTGAGGCACCATGATACCATAGTGAGTGAAAAAAAAAGACTTGCATTTATTTAGTGCCTTTCATGACTTTAGGACATTCCAAAATGATTTTGAATTTATGGGCAGGTAAGACACGGCTGACCAATATGTTGCTGGTTGCTATAATGTACAAGGGAATACAAGCTTTGAAGGTGAAAACTAAATTGACACCTAGCTTTAGGAATTTCAGCATTTATTTAGTGACTTACGTGACTTCAGAGATCCAATGAAGCAACTTGAAGTGTTTTCATTATTCTCATATAGGAAAGATGACAACCAATTTTCAGACTGTAAACTTTCACAAACAACAAGATGATAATAATCAAACGGTCTGTTTTGATTTTACAGCTATTGATGGAGAGGTAAATGTTGGCCAGAAATGTTACATGCTGCAAATAATGAGCACAGTGTAGAGGTATGATACAGCATCAAGAGGCTGATATTTCCTGACAAATAAAATGATGCACTTCCTGTACACAAGAGAAAATATTCCAAAAACTAATGTCATCCTATCACCCAAATATTATGAGCCTGTCACATATTTCTTTACATCAATGTCTTAATCACTTCATCCTTCAAACGTCAATGAAGCCAAATCTTACTCTAGGCCAAGTTTATTGTCCTGAGCCATAAAATAGATTGGAATAATAAGATTTGCTGTATGCTAGCCTCCTGTTAACTTTCATAGCTGCAAATCTATTTGGTATATTACCCTGTGATTGCTGTTACTCCTCTTTGTGATATTCTTCTATTCAGAAAGGAATGGCGCAAAGGTTCTCTCTCCATTTCAAGCCAGCAGCTCCTTTAAGAATCTTGAAGTGTATAGAGATGATGCTGACGTTTTGTATAATCATCTAAGCCAAAAACCTCTTTAAACTACCAGCTGACATTTCTCCAAAACTTTGCAGCATTTTGTAGCCAGAAACTTTCCTCATTACTGTGTCGTGCTTTTTGTGGGAAACTGTTACATTACTGGCTTCCTCCTAAGCTCTGCAGCCATAGTTTGAGGATTGGTTCAAAATGTAATGGGGTCAGTGCTGATTGATATGAAAATGGCATTCATTATACTGAAGAACATGAGTTAAAACCTGTTTAAATATTGTTAATGGAACCCCATCTATTTCTGGTGGGAGCACTGGTTACTTAAATTAGGGTTTGCAGGGAAATTAGAACAGACAGGTCTCCCAAACTAATAATATTCTGTCCTTTCCTCCTGATTTTTGTCTTGACTTCCTATCCCATTTGGGCATATAATTAATGGCCCACTGAGTTCAATTGATAGGCAAATTAAAAGTCTGAGCCAAAGCCGTTGGGTTTAAGATTTCCAATAGCTTTACTGGTTTTAATCTTTTGTTTTTTTTAAATTGTTTGAGACCAGGAAACAATTTTGCTGTGCTCTTCCATCTTTATCCCAGCAGAGACTTTCATCATAATCCTCTTACAAATCCTCACTAAAGTGATTTTAAATATTACTGATTTTGTATGTAACACTTTTGTTCCATCACTAAAGATCATCTGAAATAAAATGTTAAAAAGACCTACTCATTGCAGTAAGTTTAATTAAAAACTGGGTACTATCTTTGCCATCAACATTTCATTATTTATCTTTCACGTAAATCTGTTCTCACTCGGTGTCCGGTTGCATGGGTAAAGAAAATTGTAAGCGTGGAAGGGAATTGTTGCGTCTTAATTACGATAGCAGTTTCTTCAGTTTGCTTGTTCAGTTATCTGGAATAAAGTGTTTGAAAATCCACCAGTAATGACTTCCTTTACCAGCCTAATTGTGTTTATTGACCCGGGCAACATTGTTGGGTGGCAGTTTTATATTGATCTATTGTTTTCTTCTTAAGAGGAGGGAGGGAAGATGGGAGAAACTTTAGACCAAAATGTTTCTATGTGTGTTTGATTAGGTTCTAAATTGTCACTTTCATTGAGCTGATGTTTACAGAATTACTTTTTTAAACCAACTGTGAAAGGTGAGCATCACGCTCAACTTAGAACTTAACTGGGCTCACCTTCAGATTTTAAGTAATTAAAGTAAATCCTATTTGAGCATTTCAAATGAGACTGTTACCTGACTGTGTACCAACAAAATAAACACAAGTTAGTATCAAAATTAGTAATTAAGGTAAATTTATTTCTGAAGAAGGTAGTGCAGACACTTTCTAGGAGATTAGTTTGGTGAGATCTGGCCTCAATTTTTCGTACACATTTTGCTTAATTTATGCTCTGAAGAACCAGACTTGACATTTTTCTTAAATTGTATTAGTACTGCTTCACAAAAATGTAAAGTCAGGCAGGGAAAGACTTATTTTGGATTTTCTGGGTTAGGGTCAGGTACACACAGACTCCAACTGAGCCTACTGCATTCCCAAGGTCTTACAGTGCAGACCAGATACAATTTCAGCATTAGAGATTGCTCTTGTTTTGGTAAAAGCATGACTTATTTTCATTAGGTGGTCACCTGGGGCTCAACCAAAGCTTGTCTCAACTGTTCGGTCTTAACAACACAGCCAGTTGTATTCAATCTTTATTTCAAAATTCCCAGTGGTACATGTTGAGGATGTTTAGACTTTATGTTACATTTTAGATGTGCTCAGGGAAGAATCAGGCCAATGACTTTAATGGAAGATGAACCATTATATATTGAAACTGATCAGAAAATGATAACATTAATAAAACGCTTGTGGTGGGGGAGTAGTTAAAACAAACAATAAAAACTCAGAATCTAACACTACAAAATCGTAAATTATTTGAAAACATCATCACAAAATATTATGTTTTATTCTGGAAGAATGAAGGGCATACTGTCATGCACAAACACACACAAGAAAGACACATACAAACTTTTATTTTCATCCTGCAGATATTAGATCATACTGCAGTCAAGCAGATTGACAAGAGACAAGGTCCCAAGTACCTGCAGTGTTGCTCAGTCTAGAATGTCTAGAGATGACATTCCCTGCCGGCTTTCCCTTTTCAGTTGAAGTACCAATCTACCTCTGTTCACAATTTCCCCCCTTCTTACATGGGATCAAATCTCCATACCACCAGTCTATCTTATAACATGCTTTTTAAAAAATATTAAACAGAAAATACTGGAAATATCAGCAGTCTAGTTGGACCAATGCAGAGAGAAACATAGTTAAGATTTCAGGCTATGATCTTTATAAAGTCACAGAGTTTAACAACATGGAAAGAGGGTCTTCAGACCATTGCATCTGCACCAGTCATTAAGCATCCATTTATCCTAACCCCATTTTACAGCACTTTGCTTGTAGCCTTGTATGCCACGGCATTTCAAGTGCTCATTTAAATACTCCTTAAATGTCTTGAGGATGCTGCCTCTCTTACCCTTTTCAGCAATGAGTTCCTGATATCTCCAACCATTTGGGTGAAAAAAGTCTTTCCTCAAATCCCTTCTAAATGTCCTGCTCCTTATTTTAAAACTATGCTCCTGGTTATTGACTACTTCCTAAGGGAAAGGTTTCTCTTCATCTAAGCATCTCATAACTTTGTACACCTCAGTCTGACCCCCTCACCCCCAATCAGCTTCTCTGCTACAAGGAAAATAACCCAAGCCTATCCTGTATCTCTTCAAATCGCTTCAGCCCAGGCAACATCCTGATGAATCTTTCTGCAGCCTCTCTAGTGTAGTCACATCCTTCCTATAACATGGCAACCAGAACTGCATGCAGTGCTGCAGCTGGGGTGTAATTAATATATTATGCACAGCTCCATAATAATGTATTCTTGCATTCAATGCATTGACTAATAAAGTATCCTAAATACCTTCTTCACTACATTGTCTCCCTGTCGAACTGCTTTTAAGGATCTATGGACCTGTACCCAAGGTTCCCTTGATCCTCTCTACTGCCTGTGGCCATACCATTCAATGTGTACTCCCTTGCCTTGTTAGTGCTCCCAAAATGCATTAACTACACTTTTCCAGCTTAAATTCCACTTGTCATTATTCAGCACATATGTCTATTCAGTCTATGTTGTCCTGTAGTGTAAGGCTTTACTTCTCACTATTTACCACAATACCAGTTCACATGTCACTTGCGAACTTGCTAATCATACCTCCTACACTCATGTCAATGTTATTAATACAACAATCAGCTGGGGACCCGCACAAAATCTTGTGGCCTGCCCTAGGTCATGGATACCAGGTAAAGTTAGAAATGTAATAACTTTTAAGGGGATGAAATTACATAGGGTGGGAGAAAACAAGGGGGAAGATCACTGATAAGACAGAAGATGGAAGGCATTAAATGACAAAAGTGTGGGTGGAGCAGAGCCAAAGGGACAAGCATGAAACTAATGCAACTGTGGGACGAGAAAGTTGAGTTCAGAGGAAATGTAAATGGGAGAGTAACAAACAGCTGCTGCCTGAAAGCAAAAACAAGAAACCAGTTCAGGCAGAAATCTGCAAAGAAAATGAGACAAAGTTGGGAGAATTGGAGTGGACGTACATTAAGCTCTGAACTTGTTGAAGTCAATGTTGTACTAGGAGGCTGCAAACTGTCTAATTGAAATATGAATTTCTGGTGTGCTTCACTAAAAGCCAAGGACAGAGAAATTAGTGCAATTAAAATGGCAAGCAAGCAAACACTTAGGGCCTTGTTAAAATTAATAGACCGGACAACTGCGATCTTACCTTTCCCTTGATAAGCGTCGGCTCTCTTCCTTTGAGTTATTAGGTTTTAATCCTCATGCATCGTTTGTCATATATATAAACAATTTGGATGAGAAGTTAGGAGGCATGATTAGTAAGTTTGCAGATGACACCAAAATTAGTGGTATACTTGGTAGTGAAGAAGGTTATATAAGTTTACAAAGGAATCTTGATTAATTGGGCCAATGGGCTGAGGAGTGGTCAATGGAGTTTAATTTGGATAAATGCGAGATATTGCATTTTGGTCAAACAAACAAGTGCAGGGTTATACAGTAAAACACATGTAGGACCCTGGGTAGTGTTATCGAACAGAGCCGAAAATGTGTTGCTGGAAAAGCGCAGCAGGTCAGGCAGCATCCAAGGAACAGGAGAATCGACGTTTCGGGCATAAGCCCTTCTTCAGGAATGAGGAAAGGCTGAAGGAGGGCTTATGCCCGAAATGTCAATTCTCCTGTTCCTTGGATGCTGCCTGACCTGCTGCGCTTTTCCAGCAACACATTTTCAGCTCTGATCTCCAGCATCTGCAGCCCATACTTTCTATCGAACAGAGCCACCTAGAGATTCATGTGCATAGTTCTTTGGAAGTTGCATCGCGGGTAGATAGGGTGATTAAGAAAGTGTTTAGTGTGCTTGCCTTCATTATCAGACTATAGATCAGGTCTACTGCTCTGCCCTCATCAATCCTCTTCAAAAAACTCAGTCAAGTTTGTGAGACATGATTTCCCACGCACAAAGCCATGTTGACTATCCCTAATCAGTCCTTGCCTTTCCAAATACATGTACATCCTGTCCCTCAGGATTCCCTCCAACAACTTGCCGACCACCGATGTCAGGCTCACTGGTCTATAGTTCCCTGGCTTGTCTTTACCGCCCTTCTTAAACAGTGGCACCACGTTTGCCAACCTCCAGTCTTCCGGCACCTCACTGTGACTATCAATGATACAAATATCTCAACAAGAGGCCCAGCAATCATTTCTCTAGCTTTCCTCAGAGTTCTAGGGTACACCTGATCAGGTCCTAGGAATGTATCCACCTTTATGCTTTCAATAGAAGTGACGGACAACAGTGGACCCAGCACTGATCCCAAGAGAACACTGCTGATTACAGGCCTCGATAGTGACTGTTAGGGTGAAAGGAAAGGCTGGTAGGTATAGGGAATGCTGAATGACTAAAGAAATTGAAAGTTTGGTTAAGAAAAAGAAGGAAGCATATGTCAGGTATATACTGGATAGATTGAGTGAATCCTTAGAAGAGTATAAAGACAGTAGGTGTATACTTAAGAGGAAGATCAGGAGGGCAAAAAGAGGACATGAGATAGCTTTGGCAATTAGAATTAATGAAAATCCAAAGGGTTTTAAAAAATACATTAAGGACAAAAAAGTTACTAGAGAGAGAACAGGGCCCCTCAAAGATCAGCAAGGCGGCCTTTGTGTGGAGCCGCAGAAAATGGGGGAGATACTAAATGAGTATTTTGCACCAATACTTACTGTGGAAAAGGATATGGAAGATATAGAATGTAGGGAAATAGATGGTGACACCTTGAAAAATGACCATATTACCAGTAAGGCATTTGACAAGGTTCCCCATGGAAGACTGATTAGCAAGGTTAGATCTCACGGAATACAAGGAGCACTAGCCATTTGGACACAGAACTGGCTCAAAGGTAGAAGACAGAGGGTTGTGGTGGAGGGTTGTTTTTCAGACTGGAGGCCTGTGACCAATGGAGTGCCGCAAGGATCCGTGTTGAGTCCACTACTTTTTGTCATTTATATAAATGATTTGGATGCTAGCATAAGAGGTATGGTTAGTAAGTTTGCAGATTTAGATTGGCTCAGGCTTGGAGGGCCGAAGGGCCTGTTCCTGGGCTGTAAATTTTCTTTGTTGTTCTTTGTTCTTATGACATTAAAATTGAAGGTGTGGTGGACAGCGAAGAAGGTTACCTCAGATTACAACAGGATCTTGATCAGATGGACCAATGGGCTGAGAAGTGGCAAGTGGAGTTTAATTCAGATAAATGCGAGGTGCTGCATTTTGGCAAAGCAAATCTTAGCAGGACTTACACACTTAATGGTAAGGCCCTAGGGAGTGTTGCTGAACAGAGACCTTGGAGTGCAGGTTCATAGCTCCTTGAAAGTGGAGTTGCAGGTAGATAGGGTAGTGAAGAAGGCGTTTGGTATGCTTTCCTTTATTGGTCAGAGTATTGAGTACAGGAGTTGGGAGGTCATGTTGCTC
>NC_057712.1:67488542-67547096 GCF_004010195.1 Chiloscyllium plagiosum | reverse complement strand
AGGTGTGGGCGCCAGTCTTGCACCTCCTGCGGTTGCAGGGGAAGGTGCCGGGGGTGGAGGTTGGGTTGGTGGGGGGTGTGGATCTGACGAGGGAGTCACGGAGGGAGTGGTCTTTACGGAATGCTGATAGGGGAGGGGAGGGAAATATATCCTTGGTGGTGGGGTCCGTTTTGAGGTAGCGGAAATGACGGCGGATGATGCGCCGGAGATTGGTGGGGTGGTAGGTGAGGACCAGTGGGGTTCTGTCCTGGTGGCAGTTGGAGGGGCGGGGTTCAAGGGCGGAGGAGCGGAAAGTGGAAGAGATGCGGTGGAGGGCATCGTCGACAAATAGACAAATAGGATAAATAGACAAAGTCTTTTCCCTGGGGTTGTGGAGTCCAGAACTAGAGGGCATAGGTTTAGGGTGAGCGGAGAAAGATATAAAAGAGACCTAAGGGGCAACCTTTTCACACAGAGGGTGGTACGGGTATGGAATGAGCTGCCAGAGGAAGTGGTGGAGGCTTGTACAATTGCAACATTTAAAATGCATTTGAAAGGGTATATGAATAGGAAGGGTTTGGAGGGATATGGGCCAGGTGCTGGCAGGTGGGACTAGATTGGGTTGGGATATCTGGCCGACATGGACGAGTTGGACCAAAAGTTTTGTTTCCATGCTGTACATCTCTATGACTCTATGCACCCCAGACACCATGATCAGTCTTGGAAAACATCCGGGATAGCAATGAATCATTTGTAAATGTACTGATCTACAAATACTGAACATATTACATTTAATAGATTGCTACCTAGAAGCAGATACTTCTTAAAAATACAGGCAATGTGCATGAAATCTTGTATTTTTAGTAGCAGAAGTTTCTCTAAAATGCAACACAGAGTTATAATTGTCATTGCACGCAGTTGATATTGCACACATTTTGAGAGATATTGCTGTGGAGCAAATTAATGTTTTACAGCCAGTACAAAAATAAAGTTGCTCAAAAAAGCAAAAATCAAATGATCTTGTCATCAGCAAAACCACTGGATGGGCAATCTCAACATCAGACCCAAGAACTCAATGTGTCTGGATATCCTGAGTTTAAGTTGGTGCAGGAAGAAATAATTGCCATTAAAAGAATTTAACCTCATTGGGATTGTGTTCACAGCGGACATTGCACCATTTAAATCTTTTTTCTGATATCTTTACAAATGATAACCATTTTTGTCATTTAAGGGAAAGTGGTGGTCCAGTGCTAATGTTACTGAATGAGCAATCAGGCCAATGTTCTAGGGACATGGATTCGAATTCCATCCTGGGATATGGAGTATTTTGAATTCAATAAAATCTGGAATAAAGAGGTGGCCTAATGGCAACTATATAACTCATTGTTATAAAACTCATCTGGTTCAATAAGGAAGATGGACAGGTAGATCTGATCAAGAGGGCGGAGCTGACTCAGAGGGTTGGACTTGGGAATGGGGGTCGGGGAGGGGAAATTTGGAAACTGGTGAATTCAATGCCATGCCGTGTGGTTGTAGGCTCCCAAGGTAGGAGATGAGGTGTTCCTCCTTCAGTTTGCAGGTCGCCTTGTTTAGGTGGTGAAGGAGACCCAGAATAGATATGTCATGGGGGAGTAGAAATAGTTTCCCCCCACAAACTGTAGGAGAAAGATCTCAGTTTGAGCCTATAACCACATGGCCTCAACATTGATTTCACCAGTTTTCAAATCTCCCCTCCCCCAAACCCTCGACCCAGTCCTGATGAAGGGTTAAAACCTCTAGCTCCTCTGTTGCTGCCTGACCTGCTGTACATTTTGCAGCGCCCCACTTTTCAACTCTGTCTTCTCCAGCATCTGCAGGCCTCACTATCTCCTGAAATCCATGGGTTTCAAGGAGCAATATCTCTGCTGGGTAGAGTCAAACCTGGCACATAGGAAGATGATTGTGATTGTTGGAGGTCAGTCATCTCAGCTCCAGGGCATCACTGCAGAGTTTCTCAGCCGGTGCTGAGGAGAAAATTGAGATTAAGTCAAGTATGTTTAATAGGAAGAACCGGCAAGACCAAGTCACTGAACACAGCAGGACTGACAGTCTGAAGTGCATTTATTTTAATGTAAGGTGTATAACAGGTAAAGTAGATGAGCTTAGTGCTTAGATTAATACATAGACCTATGATGTTGTGGCCATTATAGAAATTTAGTTGAGAAAAGGGAAGGACTAGTAGTTCAATGTTCCAGGCTTTAGATGTTTCAAGCGCGATACAGAGGGATGTAAAAAGGGAGGGGAATTTCCATTACTGATTTAAGGAGAATGGCACATCCGGTGAAGCCATAAGTGTAAAACCCAGGAATAAGAAAGCCATAAAAATAGCAGGGTTGTTGTAATGAGTGATTTTTCTTTCCCCAATATTTACTGGGTCTTCCTTAATGCCAGGGGATTAAATGGAGTAGAATTTGTTAGGATCATCCAGGAGGGTTTATTGAAACAATATGTAGATAAACCCATCTCCCTCACTTCAGTTCTCACTCCCTCTTTTCTCTCCTGCAACAACAATTGTCCTTGGAAAAGCGCAGCAGGTCAGGCAGCATCCAAGGAGCAGGAGAATCGACGTTTCAGGCATGAGCCCTTCTCCTGCTCCTTGGATGCTGCCTGACCTGCTGCGCTTTTCCAGCAACACATTTTCAGCTCTGATCTCCAGCATCTGCAGTCCTCACTTTCCCCCTTGTCCTTACCTATCATCCCACCAGCATCCACATCCTGAGGATCATTATCTGCCATTTCCGCCAACTACAACAAAATGCCACCACCAGACGCATGTTCTCTTCCCGTCCCTTGTCAGCGTTCCACAGGGACAGTTCCCTCTGGCACACCCTGGCCCACTCTTCTTTCATTCCTAAGAAACCCCCATAGCCTCACAATACCTTTCCCTGCAACCGCAGAAGGTATAACACCTGCCCATGTATCTCCTCCCTCCTCAGTATGGAAGGTTCCAAGCACACCTTCCAGATGAAGCAGCACTTTACCTGCATTTCTCACAATCTAGTCTACCGCATTCGCTGCTCACAACGTGGTCTCCTCTACATTGGGGAAACAAAGTGCAGACTGGGTGACCACTTCACAGAACACCCATGTTCTGTCCACTAAAAGAACCCTGATCCAGTTGCCTGCCACTTCAACACACCGCCCTGTTCCCTGGCCAACATTTCTGTCTCAGGTTTGCTGCAGTGCCCCAGCAAAGCTCAGCGCAAGCTGAAAGAACAGCATCTCATTTTCCATCTGGGGACTCTGTAGTCTTCTGGACTCAATATCGAGTTCAATAACCTCAGGGCTTGAACTCTCACATGTCCTTATCTCAACCCTCCCACATCACACCTTGTTAACACATAGTTGGCTATTACACATGACCCATTGTTAGCCATTAACGGTCACCACGAATATCCATTCACCCTTCTAGCCAGATTGATATCCACTCTTTTGTCTGTGCAACTGTTCTCCTTTGCCTTTGGGCTTTATCAACATCTATCCTTCACTCTTTTTCCCCTGCCTCTCACCCTATCTTCTGCATATAAACTGACATTTTCCTAGTTATCATCTGTTCTGAGGAAGGGTCACTCAACCCAAAATGTTAACTCTGATTTCTCTCCACATATGCTGCCAGACATGCTGAGCTTTCCCAGCAATTTTTGTTTCTGTTGCAGCTTTCCTGTTTGTGTTTTCTTTACTTTATTTCCAATTTTTAATAAAAGTTAATGTTATTACGTACTTGATGCTCCCACATTGTGTCTTGACAGAATGTTATACAACACTGGTCTTTAAGAAAAGTGTAGGCTTCTGACATGGCAAGCTGCAAAGGACAGATAACTTCATTCTTGTAGCATCAGTCACTTTGTCGTTGTTCAGACAGTGGTGCTGTAAAGAGACAGCACATTTACGATTGTGAGATCCAATTTTCAAAGATGTACCACAAATGTGGATCCAGAAACTTTTTTTTCTCATTTCCCTCCCACAACGTGGACTGTGAAGGGCAAAGTTAAAAATCACACAATACACAGGTTGTCGAAGGGAACCACAACCACATGATGAAGGAGCAGTGCTCCAAAAGCTAGTGCTTCCAAATAAACCTGTTGGACTATAGCCTGGTGTTGTGTGATTTTTAACTTTGTACACCCCAGTACACCATCTGCATCTTCAAATTGTGAAGGGCAGGTTCTGGTTGGCAGCAATTCACCCGGGGTGCAGCTAGACCTTAAATACAGTGCAGGTGATGCAAATCCTGACAAGTCTCAACAGTAGCAAGTACCTTCGCCGCTAGTGAGCCCACAATAGTGTGCGCTTGGCACCATAGAGACATGATGCATATAGAGAATTGGCCTTGCGTAAGATAACTCACTACAACTCACGCAGACAGAAACTCTCCATTGACATTGGGACAATATTTTACTTAAAATTTAGTCTTATGTTCACACTGCCTTTAAAATCCAAATATATTGACTCAAGGCAGGACATTAACTTCTGGAGAAATTTACCTCACCATTAGTCTTACATTCCAGCACAGATGATTCATTGCTATGGATTAGCTATACAATGTTATGCATGTTGTTGTTGCTATATTGACATGAGGAGTTGGTTAGATCAGTTGGGCGGATGGCTGCTTTGTAGTACAATCATATCAACAAAGGAGGTATTATTATGTAGTTAGGGGTGCTACACCTTTAAGACAGCTGGTCAGGTGACCTGGAAGAGCAGAGCTTGGGACCAGTCTAGAATTGGCTGTGAGTATCATTAATAAAGTGTTCCTGTTTAGATTTACCTGCCTGGTATGTAATTCTCGGTTCCAAAAGAAGTATAAACTTAACAAAGATGGCTTCACTTCCCATACTAGCTGAGGTCACCATGTAAATCCCATCTTTTCAACCATGCCCCCTCACTTGAGGTTAACCCACCACCAGTCAGCTTTCATTAATGAGGGAGCATTCCTGTGGTCCTCTGGGTCTAAAGTGACAACTTTACTGCTAATCAGGCAGTACCACGGATTCTACGTGCCCTTGAAATTGAGGGGAACAGCTCTTCATTGATCAACCCTGTTGATCAAAGACATATCTGACTGATTTTGTTGCATGAACAGGGCTGTACTAGTGCAGATCATGTTGATTCTCCCAAATTCTGAGAGCACTGCAGTATTTATGGTTTGTGGATTGTGTACAGCACTAGATTTGATAGAACTGAAGGCTGATCATCACAGTTGATACAAAAGACTTGAAATTCACACTTGTAAATAAATAGAACAGAGACAAAGTCATCACACTGATGGACTTTATTATTATGTTGTGATGCACAGAGGTTTCCGAATTGTTACATTCAGTTATCATAATAGGCCAGAGTGGATTACTGGTCCACCGGTGCTACTCCCCTGTGAACATTTCAGTGCTGTTGCCATAGCAAAGGACATTATTGCATGAGCAGGTCTAAGTTAAAATTTTAGTGCTGCATTAGTAATCATAAGAATACAAATAAAGCAATGAGATTAATGCAGGGAATGAAGCCATATCCCTCAAAGTCTGGTGTAACTCTGAGTAGAATAGGTTTTCCTAATTAGCATAATGGCATAAAGCCCAGGCTGAGATTTAGAATCTCATTCATACAGAACTTCCTCAGAATTGCTCCTGCTCCGTGCCATAAGTCTGTTGCAAGTCATTTACACAGTATATGAGATTTATAATTCTGTCAAAGCTGCCCCTGCAGATCTGAAACCACTGCGAGAAGATTCCAAGCTGTGTTGTTCTACAGTTTATAGCTGTACAGAGAAAACTTCTACCGTTGACTTTATTCTGGGAGGAAATTTTAGGGTCACAGACTTTTGGAGCACCAAAGTAGATTTATTGCACTGGTCCCAAATCATATGGTCCCATGTTAGCTATTGCCATCTTTTTTATAACCTAGAGCTCCATTAAATCAGCATTCACTTCTCTTTTAAATATTATGATAGGTCCTGCCTCCTCCTGTGTATCTCAGGTAGCTGTCCTAAAAAGATTGTGAGATACAACAATACCTGAGAGCTAAGGTCGAGAGGCATTAACTAAGTAAGTAGGTGGGTGATTGACAAGATTTATGGTTTCCTTTCTTTAAAGTGCAGCAGTTATTTAAACCAAGACTATGGAGATATTAGTGTTGTGTTAAATTTATTGCTTGCTTTGTTGAACCACTTAATATAGCTACGTATCAGCATTGAGTGACATTTCAAACAGTAAAACTCTTCAAAGAAAATACAATGGAGATAGCAAGGCAGATAATACATTGTGCACGTAGCATGTGGAATCTGGTGGTCATCATTATGATCCACACCAACTATATCTGCAGTCATGATGTGGAGGTGCTGGTGCTGAACTGGGCTGGACAAAGTCAAAAATCACACAACATCAGGTTATAGTCCAACAGGTTTATTTGGAAGCACCTGACGAAAGAGCAGCAAACCAAAAGCTTGTAGTTTCAAATAAATCTGTTGGACTATAACCTGGTGTTGTGTGATTTTTAACTACATCTGCAGTGTCTGCTGTTTGAGGAACTCCAGTTCAGAGTGGATAAACTGGAGTCCAAGTATCAAAGTCTGCGATGCATCAGGGAGGGAGAAAGCTAGCTAAGTCTCTATTCGTGGCAGCAGTCACACTTCTCAAGTCAAGTATGTCAGATTTCCTTGGTCAGGGATGAAGTTATGTGACTATAGATGAGTAAAGATCCACAAGATAACATTGTAGGTAATTCAGCCCTGTACCTGTCTAACAGGACAAAATTCTTGCAGGGAGGACTTTGCATTTGATACACATGATAACATGCTGCTCTCAGTGTTCAATCACTGAAGCATATTCATTGGGATCACGAGTGGACTATTCCCTTACTTTATAAGTAAAAACAAAGATTGCAGATGCTGGAAACCAGATTCTAGATTAGAGTGGTGCTGGAAAAGCACAGCAGTTCAGGCAGCATCTGAGGAGCAGGAAAATCGACGTTTTGGGCAAAAGCCCTTCATCAGGAAAGATGATCATTCCTGATGAAGGGCTTTTGCCCAAAATGTCAATTTTCCTGCTCCTCAGATGCTGCCTGAACTGCTGTGCTTTTCCAGCACCATACTAATCTAGAATCCCTTACTTTATAGCCAGAAACATTGCTCTGATAAATACAATCCTTGGAATAAGAGGGGAAGGCTGCAAGTGTTATGGTGTACATGGATAACAAGCCCATGGAACAAGGTAAGATGATTTCCTAAATGAATTTGAGCAGCTTGGAGGCAGATTAAAATGTAGAATTACAAAGGTAATCTCTGGATTATTGCCTAATCCTTAACCAGGATCAAATTGGCATAATATGAAACATTTGAATGATGGCTTAAAGATTGATATGGGAGAAATGATTATCAGTTTAAGTGCGCTGGAAGCAAAGTTGGAGAGAGATATACTGTACCATTGGGACGGTCTTCAAGTGAATTAGTGACCTGGTGAATTATGTAACTAGGGACATAGAGAGAGTTTTCAATCAAATATTGGGCCTATCTGAGGGAAAATCTGAATAGTTAATGTGATTGGTTGAGGGAAATACGGCAAGGGAGTGAAATAAGTAAAGTGTGACAAGAAAGGACAGAGTGTATGAATATAAGAGAACTCCAGTAAATGGGGTCATAACAGAGAGAAATTGTAAAAAGCTGACTGAATGGACAAAGCACATATAAAAAGATGGATGAATTAATTGCACAAATACAAATGCTTTGTTAGCTTTGACGAAGATATTATTGCAGGGTGCCCAAGGTTGGAAACTGAATATTCCATGATATTTGAAAAAATGAAAATTATATTTAATAGCTCTGTAATAATGGCATTGCAATAACTGGGGAGACTTTAAGTCTTCATATAGATTGGGTGAATCAATTGGCAAAGGTAGCCTTGTGGGGGAGATCATAAAGTATATTGGGTCAGTTTCTTAGAATAATAAATCATGGAGCCAAGCAGAGAATAACTTATTTTGGACCTGGCATTGTGTAATGAGGATTGATTCATTATATCTTTTTAAAGTATCCTCAAGGGAGAAGTGATCATCATCTGAGAGACGTTTGCATTTAGTTTGAGGTTAAGAATTTCAATCTGAAACTAATGTATTAAACTCAAATAAAGGTAATTAAGAAAGGTATGAAGAAGGGAGTTTTCTAATATAGTTTGGGAAAATATGTTTAAAAGTCAGAGCCTAGACAAGCAATGGAAGACATTTAACAAAATACTCCATTACTCTCAATAAAGATATATTCCACTGAATAACAACAATTCTTTAAGTAGAATAACCTATCCATAGCTAACTAATGAATTTAAGGACGGTATTAAATTTAAAGAAAGGGTAAACAAAGCTTTGAAGATTAGTGGTGAGCCAGAAGCCTGGAAAAGGTTTGGAAGCAGAAAAGGGTGACTTTAAAAAATAATAAACTGGATATTAGAGTAAACACTCAAGAAATAACATAAGTACCAGGAAGAGCTTCTACAAGTATCTAAAAAGGAACAGAATAGCTAGTGTAAACCATTAGGGGATGAAATTGAGAAACAAGTAATTGAAAATAAGGAAATGGCAAAGATTTAGTGCAAAAATATTGTATGTGAGTTCTGAATAGCAAACTTTACAAACATCCCAATAATAGGAGAACAAAATGGAGGGAGAAACCTAAAACAATTCCAATTACTGTATGAAAAGCACTTAGAAAACTAATTGGACTGAATACTAACAAGTGCAATTGCCCTGATGGCCTGTATCTTAGGGTATTAAAAGAAGTGGCTGTAGACATAATAGATGCATTGATTGTAATCTTCCAAAGTATCCAAGGCACTGAAAAGATATCAATGAATTAGGAGCCAACCAGGGCATGAGTACAACATGCAGGCTCACTCCCTAACACCACCATCCCATAAAATTGGGGATACCTAAAATATATGAACAGGAATCCTAGAATTGGGTGCCACATGTTATTTTTAAATGGTATTTATACTCATTTGAAAAAAAAAGCCTTAAACTGCACAATTTCAGAGATTTCCTATTTAAGATAGACGTGAGAAAGATTTTGTTCCTCAAAGGGACTTTAGATACTCCAATGCAGAGAATATATTCAAACCTGAATTAGATAGGATTTTGAGCAATAAAAGAATCACAGATTACAGCAACAGGAAAATGAAGCTGAGGTCACAATCAGATCAACCCTGATCTTTTTAATGGCAAAACAAGATCAAAGGGCCAAGTGGCTGATGTTCATGTTCTTGTGTTCTTTGAGTCTCTATTCATCTACAAACAATACTTTGATAAACCATGCTTCATTTCTCTAAGGAAGCTATGAATGTTCCAAAGATCATGTCCAGCATGCAATTATTTTTATCATGTCTTCTTTTCTTTACACTTTCTCGTCAATAGTGCCTTAAGAGATCAAAGGCATTTAACAGGAGTGACAAGGGAAAGTCTGTTCAAGCTGTGTAAATGTGATATATCCTCGGACTATGCAAACCTTGGTGGTGGAAGTCAGGAGAGGGCACAGTCACACATGAGATGATCTAGGATCAATGTAATTAAATTAGTTCATAGATTTTAAAACATTTTGTTGTCTTATTTATCCCTAGATAACACCAACTTCCAGTTGGGAAGATGCAATAAAATGAGCAAAGTAGCACCTCAACATAGTTTCTCATACCTAACTGAACGGTAAGCTGTAATGAATCTCCAGGCACATAGCAGTTGTTTTCCCGCCACCAACAGGAACTAGAACCAAACACCATTACTTACGGAGCTCTTACAATTCTTGCACACAACCAAACTATTTCCTGAATAATGGTAAATTTTGAACAGACATTAATCATTTTTGTTTTCGTTTAATTTATCTTCAGTTTTTCCCTTTTAGCTCATTAATTTAACTTTTAAATATTGTTTGTGACGTTATTCATTATGAAACTCTTTAAGATCAGCTTCTAGAATTTTTCCTTCTAATTTATTTGAATTTTCCAAAATGAATATTAACATAAAAGCTACGATTTCATCTCTTTTCAAGTTATTACAATATTTCAGTTTCTTTAGTTTCATCAGATTGCACTTTTGATATGATTATGACAGATACTGAAGCAGTCATCCTGCAAATACTGAGACACATTCCCTCAAAAACTTTTCAAGAGCAATTTGATCCATTTGTGAATTACAACTGGACAAACAACAAGTTCACAAAAAGCATTAATATGAAGGCATCATAGTAGAATCCCATTTCTTCCAACACCAACCCCATTGCTGTTTTCTGTGACATCCAAAGCTATCTCTCTATTTCCTCACTTGATCCCAGGTGGCTGCTTCTGATGTTTTCTGATGAATTATCATTACACTTGAATAGCTGTTTTGTCCATTAGACCACACTGTTTAAAATGTGCATTCATGAATATAAATTGACTCCACTTACAACAAAGAATGATTATTAAATGTATTTATTAATATAATCATCTCCAATCATTAATAACTGGTTTAATACATCCCATTGATTTTTCATTTGATAACTTTTAATATTTGATTTTCAATTCATGAATACAAATGTATTCATTAAATTAAATTAGCTCATTATCTAATCCTTTTAAGATGTTTTTAAAATCCTTTATAAAAGTGTAATTTAAGTTTCTGAGATTATCCAGCAAAAATTCCCTTGACTAAAAGTTTGATACCAGGTGATTGAGGTGTCAGTGGGGGAGCACTTTGGGGCCAGCAACCATAATTTTATTAGATTTAAAATAATGATGGAAAAGGCTAGACCAGATCTAAAAGTTGAAGTTCTAAACTGGAGAAAGGCCAACTTTGAAGGTATTAGGCAAGAATCTTTCAAACGCTGATTGGGGGCAGATGTGTGCAGGTAAAGAGACGGCTGGAAAATGGGAAGCCTTCAGAAGTGAGATAACGAGAATCCAGAGAAAGTATATTCCTGTCAGGGTGAAAGGAAAGGCTGGTAGGTGTAGGGAATGCTGGATGACTAAAGAAATTGAGGGTTTGGTAAAGAAAAAGAAGGAAGCATATGTCAAGTATAGACAGGATAGATTGAGCAAATCCTTAGAAGAGTATAAAGGCAGTAGGAGTAGACTTAAGAGGGCAATCAGGAGGGCATAAAGGGGACATGAAATAGCTTTGGCAAATAGAGTTAAGGAGAATCCAAAGGGTTTTTACAAATACATTAAGGATAAAAGGGTAACTAGGGAGAGAATAGGGCCCCTCAAAGATCAGCAAGGCAACCTTTGTGTCAAGCCACAGAAAATGGGGGAGATACTAAACGAGTATTATGCATCAGTATTTACTGTGGAAAAGGATATGGAAGATATAGGAAGTAGCGAAATAGATGGTGACACCTTGTAAAATGTCCATATTACAGAGGAGGAAGTACTGGATGTCTTGAAATGCATAAAGGTGGATAAATCCCGAGGACCTGATCAGGTGTACCCGAGAACTCTGTAGGAAGCCAGAGAAGTGATTGCTGGGTCTCTTGCTGAGATATTTGTATCATCAATAGTCACAGGTGAGGTGCTGGAAGACTGGAGGTTTGCTAACATGGTGCCACTCTTTAAGGAAGGTAGTAAGGACAAGCCAGGGAACTATAGACCAGTGAGCCTGACGGTCTACATCCCAGGGTACTGAAGGAGATGGCTCGAGAAATCGTGGATGCGTTGGTGATTATTTTCCAGAGTTCGATAGATTCGGGATCAGTTCCTGAGGATTGGAGAGTGGCTAATGTTGTACCACTTTTTAAGAAAGGTGGGAGAGAGAAAACAGGAAATTATAGACCAGTTAGTCTGACCTCAGTGGTGAAAAGGATGCTGGAGTCTACTATAAAAGATGAAATTACGACACATCTAGATAGTAGTAACAGGATAGGTCAGAGTCAGCATGGATTTATGAAGGGGAAATTATGCTTGATTAATCTTCTGGAATTTTTTGAGGCTGTAACTCTGAAGACGGACGAGGGAGATCCAGTAGATGTAGTGTACCTGGACTTACAGAAAGCTTTTGATAAAGTCCCACATAGGAAGTTAGTGAGCAAAATTAGGGCGCATGGTATTGGGGGCAAAGTACTAACTTGGATTGAAAGTTGGTTGGCTGATAGGAAACAAAGAGTAGTGATAAACAGCTCCATTTCGAAATGGCAGGCAGTGACCAGTGGGGTACCGCAAGGATCAGTACAGGGACCGCAGCTTTTTACAATATATGTTAATGATATAGAAGATGGTATTAGCAATAGCATTAGCAAATTTGCTGGTGATACTAAGCTGGGTGGCAGGGTGAAATGTGATGAGGATGTTAGGGGATTACAGGGTGACCTGGACAAGTTAGGTGAGTGGTCAGATGCATGGCAGATGCAGTTTAATGTGGTTAAATGTATGGTTATCCACTTGGGTGGCAAGAACAGGAAGGCAGATTACTACCTAAATGGAATCAATTTAGGTAAATGGGCAGTACAGAGAGATCTGGGTGTTCTTGTACACCAGTCAATGAAGGTGAGCATGCAGGTACAGCAGGTAGTGAAGAAGGCTAATAGCATGCTGGCCTTCATAACAAGAGGGATTGAGTATAGAAGCAAAAAGGTTCTTCTGCAGCTGTACAGGGCCCTGGTGAGACCACACCTGGAGTACTGTGTGCAGTTCTGGTCTCCAAATTTGAGGAAAGACATTCTGGCTATTGAGGGAGTGCAGAGTAGATTCACGAGGTCAATTCCTGGGATGGCGGGATTACCTTACACTGAAAAACTGGAGCAACTGGGCTTGTATACCCTTGAGTTTAGAAGACTGAGAGGGGATCTGATTGAGACATATAAGATTATTAAAGGATTGGACACTCTGGAGGCAGGAAACATGTTTCCGCTGATGGGTGAGTGCCGAACCAGAGGACACAGCTTAAAAATACAGGGTAAACCATTTAGGACAGAGATGAGGAGAAACTTCTTCACCCAGAGAGTGGTGGCTGTGTGGAATGCTCTGCCCCAGAGGGCAGTGGAGGCCCAGTCTCTGGATTCATTTAAGAAAGAGTTGGATTGAGCTCTCAAAGATTGTGGAATCAAGGGTTATGGAGATAAGGCAGGAACAGGATACTGATTAAGGATGATCAGCCATGATCATATTGAATGGTGGTGCAGGCTCGAAGGGCGGAATGGTCTGCTCCTGCACCTATTGTCTATTGTCTATTGTCATGTTGGTGGTGGGCAAGTTGTTGGAGGGAATCCTGAGGAACAGGATGTACATGTATTTGGAAAGGCAAGGACTGATTAGGGATAGTCAACATAGCTTTGTGCGTGAGAAATCATGTCTCACAAACTTGATTGAGTTTTTGAAGAAGTAACAAAGAGGATTGATGAGAGTAGGGCGGTAGATGTGATCTATATGGACTTCAGTAAGGCGTTCGACAAGTTTCCCCATGGGAGACTGATTAGCAAGGTTAGATCTCATGGAATACAGGGAGAACTCACCATTTGGATACAGAACTGGTTCAAAGGTAGGAGACAGAGGGTAGTGGTGGAGGGTTGTTTTTCAGACTGGAGGCCTGTGACCAGTGGAGTGCCACAAGGATCGGTGCTGGGTCCTCTACTTTTTGTCATTTGCATAAGTGATTTGGATGCGAGCATAAGAGGTACAGTTAGCAAGTTTGCAGATGACACCAAAACTGGAGATGTAGTGGACAGCGAGAAACGTTACCTCAGATTACAACAGGATCTTGATCAGATTGGCCAATGACCGAGAAGTGGCAGATGGAGTTTAACTCAGATAAATGCGAGGTGCTGCATTTTGGGAAAGCAAATCTTAACAGGAGTTATACACTTAATGGTAAGGTCTGAACAAAGAGACCTTGGAGTGCATGTTCATTGCTCCTTGAAAGTAGAGTCTCAGGTAGATAGGATAGTGAAGAAGGCGTTTGGTATGCTTTGTTTTATTGGTCAAAGTATTGAGTACAGGAGTTGGGAGGTCATGTTGCAGCTGTACAGGACATTGGTTAGGCCACTGTTGGAATATTGCATGCAATTCTGGTCTCCTTCCTATCGGAAAGATGTTGTGAAACTTGAAAGGGTTTAGAAAAGATTTACAAGAATGTTGCCAGGGTTGGAGGATTTGTGCTATAGGGAGAGGATGAACAAGCTGGGGCTGTTTCCTCTGGAGCGTCGGAGGCTGAGAGGTGACCTTATGGAGGTTTACAAAATTATGAGGGGCATGGATAGGATAAATAGACAAAGTCTTTTCCCTGGTGTTGGGGAATTCAGAACTAGAGGTCATAGGTTTAGGGTGAGAGGGGAAAGATATAAAAGAGACCTAAGGGGCAACCTTTTCACGCGGAGGGTGGTACATGTATGGAATGAGCTGCCAGAGGAAGTGGTGGAGGCTGGTCCAATTGCCACATTTAAGAGGCATTTGGATGGGTATATGAATAGGAAGGGTTTGGAGGGATATGGGCCGGGTGCTGGCAGGAGGGATTAGATTGGGTTGGGATATCTGGTCGGCATTGACAGGTTGGACCGAAGGGTCTGTTTCCATGCTGTACATCTCTGTGACTCTATGGCTCTATAAGTTGGAACATTTTGCAGTTGACATCAGCATCTTCAACAGCTACAGGAGAATGTGAAGTACAAATGAATTGCAACTGTATCTTCTGATGCTTCATGAACAATGCTAAGGAATATTAATTAGTCATGTGACAGAACTTGTTTCATAAAGTCGTTGCCAATGAATGTTTGAAGAATGATACATGTTCTGAAACAGAGGTCACACAATGAGCAAAGACATGTGCTGCATAAAATTTAAGAAAGAGGCCATGATTGAATAAAGTGACAGCTTTGGTATTAATTTCTTTTAAAAAGCCATACTATGTCGGTGATATTTCACCTTTTGTATTGATATTGTGTATTTCCTCAGAAACATGCAAACATCTGGAATTCTATAATGAATTGAAACTTTGGATTACAATCAATAATGCATCATTTGACTCCAGTTGGAATCAATCCTATAGTCCTTGATTCTAGCAGTAGATCGATTTTTAAAAATTCATTCTTGGAAAATAGGCATCTCTGGCTGGCCAGCATTTATTATCTGTCCCTATTTGCCCTCAGAAAAGTGGTGGTGAGTTGCCTTCTTGCACCGCTGCGGTCCACGTGATGTAGGTTGACCCACAATGCTCTTACAGAGGGAATTCCAAGATTTTGATCCAGTGACAGCAAAGAAATGGAGATATATTTCCGAGATAGGATGGTGAATGGGTTGGAGGGCTATATGCAGGTGACCATATTCTGATGTATCTGCTGCCCTCATCCTTCTGGCTGGAAGTTGTCATGGGTTTGGAAGGTGCTGTCTAAGAATCTTAGTGAATATCTGAAGTGCATCTTGTTGATAGTGCACAATGCTGCCACTGAGCATTGGTAGTGGAGGGAGTGAATGCTTGTGGATGTGGTGCCAATCAAGCCGGCTGTAGTGTCCTGGATGGTGTCAAATATCTTGAGTTTTGTCAGAGCTGCACTAATCTAGGCAAGTGGGGAACATTCCATCACACTCCTGACTTGTGCCTTGTAGATGGTGGACAGGATTTGGAGAGTCAGCAGGTTAGTTACTCATAGCAGTATTCCTACCCTCTGACCTGCTCTTGTATCCATTGTGTTTAAGTGGCAAGTCCAGTCAATTTCATGGTCAATGGGAACCACCAGAAGGGTGACAGTGAGGGATTCAGTGATGTCAAGAGGCAGTGGTTAAATCATCTCTTACTGGAGCTGGTCATTGCCTGGCAGTTGTGAAGTGCAAATCTTACTTGACACTTGTCAGCCCAGCCCATAATAAAAGCATATTTCTGAATAGGAAAGATATTATCTCAAGGGGAGGAAGCAGCAAAGAATTGAAATGCTCAGGGTCAATTTCTTTGAATTAACAGTCGAATGTACGTGAAGGTCTGCAGACCCAGGATGAGTCCCTCTCTCACTGCAACTCCCAGGTCATTTCCTCTGCCCTGAAGCTCTTCAACCATGTCGTGACTCTATGCTACTTTCTCCCCACCCCCACCCTCCTCTAGCTTATCTCTCCACGCTTCAGCCTCTCTGCCTTTATTCATGATGAAGGGCTTTTGCCCGAAACGTCGATTTCGAAGCTTCTTGGATGCTGCCTGAACTGCTGTGCTCTTCCAGCACCACTAATCCAGAACCAGGATTTTCTGTTTGTCAAGCCTTGAGCAGAAAATTATTTGGGGCTCACTGCCCTCTGTCCGAAATTCCTGAAATGTGCTCCAAACAAGTGAATTTTCTAAGAAGAAAATGAGACTATAAAAGCATCTTTTGAAGATTTTCATGAGGACATATTGCCACTGACAAAATTTGAGAGAGAGAGATGTAGGTATATTAGACATTGTCTACAAAGTTAGACAATGGAGTATATTTTTTTCTTCACCACATGACATTTCAAAATTAATATGCTTACTCCATGGATGATAGAACACTTTGATTCTCATCTAAACAAGCTTTATTCACAATATGTGACCAAACTCACTGACTGATTATGATCTTCCTTGACATCAATATGGGCACTTCCCCTTTGATATTTAGGCATGGCCACTTGCATGACATGTTGTGTGTTTGCATGACATGCTGCAGTTAATGTAGCACAGTCCCATAGGGTGACATGTCCACTCTTTGACTATTCAGTCCTTTCCACTGTGACAAGTTGCCTTCTTCTCCTCTACACTAACAAGCAATGCAAGCCACAGAGAATGACTGTCTCCAAGTCAGCACGAAGTGAGTGAGTACAAAGAAAGTAAGGGCCGCAAGATACATCCTGTAGAAGTGCGCAAAATGCCTGTCATTCCCTTCATTCAGTGTATCCTGACAGAAGCAGGATGTTCATTGGTGTTCCTGAGCTTCAAAGTTAAATGGTAAAGAGCTGAACTGATGCAAGAGTTGATCTAAGAGCAAACATGATAATTTGGTGAGGCTGGTTGTTTACCAATGCCAAAATGTGTGGATGTCAAAGTTAAGAAGGATGGTGGCCATGGAGTATGTACAGGCATTGCTGAGGAAGTATTCAGTGATCAGCAGCCACTGAGTAACTGCTTTGAATTTAATGAAGGGAATTTCTGCCATCTAGTTTCTTAGGGAAGGGGAGGAGAATCGGAAATGTTGTAGAAATAAGATGAGTTGGGCAAATAATGAGATGCAGTTGCACGGAAATAAGGTAATCTCCACTCAATAGCAAGATTTTAAAGCCAATATTTAAACCTTTAGGGGAAAAGTCAGAAAAATTAAATTCAACATCAAGATTTGCCATTTCCAGATTTCATATCAGGAAGGGGAGAATTCGGTCCGTAATCTAATTTTTCAGTAAAAATCTCTTTTCAGCCCACATATGGCACTGAAATCAGTGACAAAGAATGTGGAAAAACATTGACACATCTGCCATCGATTTTTAAAATGAAATTAATTAGAATAAGTGGATAGAGAAAATAATAAATGAGGTTATTAAGGGATGGACCTTACCAGTTTTGCGAGTAAGCCAAAATTATTGAGTAATAAACTTGGTAACTACATCCCAGCCTAATGTCAGTGATGGGCAGCTTTAACAAAGAATAAAACAGGTCAAAATTAATTGGCATTTGGAAATGTGTGGACCAATAAACGAAAGTCAGCATGCATTTTTTTAAGACAAATCACATTTTCTTAATTTGGTTGAGTTCCTTGATGAAGAGATGAAGATGTTTGATAATGGAAATGCATTTGATCTTTGCATAACGATATTTGAAAGGCATCTGAAAATGTACCACAAAATAAGCCTCTTAGAAAAATTGAAATGCATTAGATGAAATTGACGAAGGGAAAGAAAGCTGGAAAGCCAAGAGTCGTGGTGAATGGTTGTTTTTCAGACTGGTACGAGGTATGTAGCAATATTTCCCAGGATTCCGAATTAGAGCCACTGTTCTTCTCTACACTGCCTGGATTAGGTATAAAAGACTTCTGTTAAAAATTTACTAGTGATTTGAAAGCCATGTGTGTTGAAGAAATGAGAAGAACATTGATAGGCTGCTGAAACACACAGACATGTGGATGGTACAATCTAATGCAGAATAGTGTAGGAAGAATTTGGTAGGAAGAACAAGAAGAGATAACATGATTATAATTGTACACTTTAAAGAGAATACAGGAACAGAGAGGCCTGGGGATGCATGTGCAGAAGTTTCGGAATGTGGCAATACAAGTTGAGAATGCTGTGAAGAAACAAATTGCAATCTTGACTTCATTAATCAAGGAATAAAAGGCAATGGCAAGGAGTTTTGCTAATTCTTTGTGAAACACTGATTAGGCCTCAATCTGTATGTGTCTGACCTCTGTTTGCAAGGCTATAGGCAGTTGCTGAGAGAGCATGCCTAGAGATGCTGGGGACTCATGTTCAAGATGGAAACCCAAAGAAACATGTAACAAGCTGGAGATACCAGGTACCTACTCTGACTTTCACATTGAAAATGGTGTTGGATTTCTGTTCACAAGGCCCAAAAAACAAACTTTTACAGAACAAAGTGAATTTAAAGACAAGCATTTTCACTAATTTTTATTCCACTCTCAATTTTAACCCAATACTAAATTGTTATACAACGTTAAATAATGTTTCAATTAGTTAACATATTTCAACATTAAACCCTATAAGATAATACCTCAGTAAAGTATATAACCAAGAATGCAAAATATCCTTCAAGAATTTGTGAAATATTATCAAGTGATTGTCTCAAGGTGAGGCAAGTTGAAGTTATAAAAATATGAATATTTTTAAAATCTTGACTGGTCTTTTAAAAAAAATATTGAAAAGAGACAATTTGATCGGAGAGTAAATAAATGTATCTGTCCAGATTCTCTACAACTGACACAAACACACATAGATATTAACATATAGAAAGCTAAAGTTCATGCACCAAATTTCTGCCAAATTTTAATGCAAAACGTTATACTTAAATTGGCAGAAACAGTCTGAATCGCTAACCCTACATTTCTACAGTATTTAGAAGAGACTTAATAATATTCTCATGTATTGTAACATGATGCCAATTAAGGAGATACATCATACTAATTAAATATGTCATTTTATCCAAAGGATTTTCTCTTTCAATGTCTTTCATATTTAAACATTTTGTTCATGGTGACTGTTTTTAAAAGCTCGCCTTATTTCTTTTATTTGATACCTGGAGAATCCAGACAATTTTCTTTGTCTATAAAATAACATTATAGTTACAGCATCTTTTACATGTGTAATACCTTTGGAATGTTGCTTCTCCTCATAATAACTTGATACGCATAATAAGTGATTTTAGAATGGCCTTATTTCAAATAAAAGGAAAATTCTATAGCGTTTTAGATGTTTCATTACTCGAAAAAGGACATTCAAAATTTGCTTCAAAAGACAAAACAGAGTTTAACATAGTAATTCAGATTGACAAATGATGATTCACAGGATTGGTACTGAAACCATTGGTCATCAAGATTTTAAAAATGATTTGGACTCAGGAGCTGGTAATACAGTTTTAAATTTGTAAAAACAAAGCTGCAGATGCTGTAAGTCAGAAACAATAACATAAATTGTTGGAAAATCTCAGCAGGTCTGGCAGCATCTGTGAAGAGGAAACAGAGTTAGCATTTCAGGTCCAAGACCCACTTCAGAACCAGTTCTGAAAAAGGGGTCACTGGACCAGAAACATTAACTCTGTTTTCTCTCCACAGATGCAGTCAGACCTGCTGCATTTTTTCCAGTAATTTATGTTTTGGTTTCAAAATTTATGGATTGCTAGGATTCCCACTGATACAAATAACACCAAATTTTAAAATTATTGAACTTTTAGTTGATAGT
The DNA here is from genome assembly GCF_004010195.1 of Chiloscyllium plagiosum. Classification (NCBI taxonomy): domain Eukaryota; kingdom Metazoa; phylum Chordata; class Chondrichthyes; order Orectolobiformes; family Hemiscylliidae; genus Chiloscyllium; species Chiloscyllium plagiosum. The sequence goes on along the minus strand of NC_057712.1, from coordinate 67,527,246 downwards.
TTTAAAAAATGATATAACAAGATTTCATGTTTTAAGATTTTTACTGTAACGGACAGACAAAAAACACTCAAGTAATACTGTAATTAGCAAAATACACTTTTATCTACAAAACAGAACTTTCCCCTTTACTTAAAACATAATTGAGAACCGACTTCACAGGTATACTTTCCACTGTCCCTTCTCTCGTCTTTTAATTTTTCTGGACCTGGTTCAAAGTGATTCCCAGCTTCTATATTTTTACTTCCATATTTTTCTGTTCCCAAATCGAACAACTTTGTACTCCAGATTGCCTTTCATATTGAGGGATTTTTGGGTGATTCTTTCTTGACTACTAGCCAGAAAAATCTTTCAATCTCATTTCACACTTCACAAAATTGGTCTTTCCAATCAAAAGGAGAGCTCCCATCCATACTCCTACATGGTGAAGCACAGAGAATTTAGCTTTCTGTGCCCAGACTTTGCAGATTGCCTGTGTCTGATTTTTCAGGAGCATCTAAGAAACTTAACTCCTCTTAAAGCCCATCTCCATGGCAGTATGAATCACATGGGAATTTTAGCCAGGCTGAAATTCTGATTAGTTATTCCTGACACCAGTTCTATTCTATTTGGAATTAAATGGTCTGCTTAAAGAATAACTTTATACAACCTGACATCCTAAACACTTCCCAAGGATTTTAGAGACTGCTTTACTACTACTTTAATCAAACACATATGCTACTGCCATTGTCTACAAGTGTCAACAGTTTACAGCTTCCTTCAATGAAAATAGTCCTTTAATCTTCTCCCAAGCCTGTTGTCAGGAAGATTTCACACAGGTCACATGATCCCCATTTTGTCTGAAATTAAAGGCACAGCCTCAAAACATAATAATTGAAAAATCCTCATGTTTGTAACTTATGTCCATTAGGGAGGGAAATCTGCAAACCGTACCTGATCTGGTCTACATGTGATTGCACCCACAGCAATGCACTTGTTCACAGTAGGCTGGGGTTGTTTTCGCTGGAGCTTTGGAGACTGATGGTTACCTTATAAAAGTTTATAAAATCATGAGGGACATAAATAGGATAAATAGCTAAGATCGTTTCCCCAGGGTAGAGGAGTCCAAATCTAAAGGGTGTAGGTTTAAAGTAAGCGGGGAAAGATTTAAAAGAGATCTAAGGGGCAACGTTTTCATGCAGAGGGTAGTGCACATATGGAACAAGCTGCCAGAGGAAGTGGTGGAGGATGGAACAATTACAAAATTTCAAAGGCATCTGGATAGGTACATGATTAGGAATGGTTTAGAGGGATTTGGGCTAAGTGCTGGCAAATGGGACTAGACTAATTTAGGATATCTCGTCAGCATGGATGAGTTGGACTGAAGGGTCTGTTTCCAAGCTGTACATCTCTGTGACTCTATCTGCCTGCACATGGTCTGTATCCCTGTATTCCCAGCCTGTTCTTGTGTCTATATAAATTCCTCTTAAACTTTGCTAACGTATCTGCTTCTATCACCTTCTCTGGCAGTGCATTCCAGGCATCTACTACCCTCTGTGTAAAAAAAAAACTTCCCTTGCAGTACACCTTAAACCTATGCCCTCTACTACTTGATATTTCCACCCTCAAAGAAAGGCTCCAACTATCCACTCTATCCACGGCTCTCAAAATTTTATATACTTCTATCCATCAGCCTCCAACACTCTCATGAAAACAATCCAAGTTTGTCCAACTTCTCCTTATATCTACTACACTCCAATTTAGGCACTATCCTGGCAAACCTCTTTTGCACACTCTCCAAGGCCTCCACATCCTTGCAACAGTGTGGGAACCAGAACTGCACATAATACTCTAAATATGGCTGAACTAAAAACTTATACAAGTGCAACACGATTGGCCAAATTTTATACTCAGTGCCCTGACTGATGAAGGCAAGCATGCCGTGCACCTTCTTTACCACCTTATTCACTTGTTTTTCTACTTTCAGGGAACTGTGGACCTCCGTATATCCTTACTCCTAAGGATCCTGCCATTTGCTGTACACGTTCCTCTTGCAATTGACCTCCCAAAATGCATCCCCTCACACTTAGAGTCATAGAGATGTACAGTACAGAAACAGACCCTTCAGTCCAACTTGCCCATGCTGATCAGATATCCTAAACTAATCCAGTCCCATTTGCCAGCACTTAGCCCATATCCCTCTAAACCCTTCCTTTTAATATACCCATCCAGACACCTTTCAAATGTTGTAACTGTACCAGTCTCCACCAGTTCCTCTGGCAGCTCATTAATTTTTCTTAGATGCACTTAGATATCCAGAGATACTTGAACTCAAACAGCAAAGGCAGTAGCTGTGCAGATTTACTGCTATGTCAGACAGCAGTGTAGGTTTCTTTCTCTGACTGTGTGGTTGTCTGGATTAAGTTTCACCTGCCATTTCTCTACCCAACTATCCAACTGATCTATATCTCTTGCATTGACAACTTTCCACACTATCCACAACTCCATCAGCTTTTGTGTCAAACAGCTAGGGGATCATCTACATTTTCACCTAAATCATTTATATATACTACAAATAAAGAGGCTCCAGCACTGATCCTTATGGAACAGTAGTGGTCACAGACCTCCATAGCTATCCTCTTTCTCCTATCACCAAATTAATTTTGTATTCAATTTACCTACTTTGTCAAATGTTTTAATAAAGTCCATGCAGACAATATCCGCTCCCCACATCAATTGTCTTCATCACTTCCTCAAAATCCTCAATCAAGTTTGAGACAAGGCCTCCCTTGCACAAAGTCAGGCTGACTATTACTAATAATTCCATTCTTTTCCAAATACAAGTACACCCTGTCTCTAAGAATTTTCTCCAACAATTTCCCTACCACCGATGTAAGGCTCACTAGCGGATACATTCCTGGACTATGCCTGCCATCTTTCTTAGATAAAGGAACAATGTTGTGTTATGGACCAGAAGGTAGCCTAGATCCTAACTTTTCTAGTTGGTTTAAGCGGACGTAAGGTGGATATCCCGGGAGTGATGTAGCTGGTCAAACCACTTGGCTTCAAGTCAAACAGAATTTATTTACACACCATTGAATGAAACACGAACAAAAGAAAACAGAATTTAGATTAACACCTTTTTGAAAACCCCACCAACATATAACCCCACAACTTAACAAAGGAGCCCTTCCAATTTCCTGCAACATTCCCATAAACACAACCCTTGGCAAAAAAAAGGTAAATTCAAACACAGGTTCATATAAGAGAGATGTTAACAAGGTGGAATCAGTTAAGGATCATTGGCTGAAGCATAGAACTTCTTTTCATTGCTGCAGCTTTCTCTATGTTCCCAGTTAATACTAAACCAAACTAGAAAAATCCCTGAACTGGGAGAACTGGCCACTCCTCTTTCATTGTACAACTGTTTTAATACACTTAAAAGCCTTTTTCCCTGATTGTTGCCTTGGGCAGTATCTGTTAGCCATTAACAAAGACGCCAAATCCCAGACAAATCAGAACCTATGCCTTCTACAAACATTCTCAGAAAGAACCAAGGACAACATAACCTTGTTAATGGAGCAGCATTGTCACAATTGGATATTGTCCAGCATTCTTAGACATTACCTGTGAAGCAAAAAGACACAGTATCTCTGTTAGGCCCCAGCAATCACCTCCTTTGCCTCCCTCAGCATCCTTGGACAGATGGGGACTTATCTACCTTTAATGGTTTTCAAGACGTCCAACCCCTCTTCCTTTTTAATATTGATGTGTCCCAGATTATCAATAAATCCCATCCTAACTTTACCATCATCCATATCCATCACCTGTGTGAATACTAATGTAAAGTACTAATTAAGTGTCTCACCAAATTCTTCTGGCTCTGCTATAGGTTCCCACTTTGTCTTTGAGTGGACATTGCCTTTGACCAGTTACCCTCTTGATCCTAATATTTGCATAAAATGTCTTGGGATTCTCATCAATCCTACTTGCCAAGGACATTCCAAATTTACAAAAAGTGATTGGGGCTCAGGAGTTAGTAATAAAGTTTCAAAATTTGTTGATTGCTAAGATTCCCACTGACGTCTCATGGTCTGTTCTAGCCCTCTAATTCCTTGTTTAAGTTTGTTTCTGCTTTCTTTATATTCCTCAAGGGTCTTGTTTGATTCTGTTTCCTAAACCTTACATATGCTTCTTTTTATTGCTGTGGTTCTGTTCGCCGAGCTGGAAGTTTTTGTTGCAAACGTTTCGTCCCCTGTCTAGATGACATCCTCAGTGCTTGGGATCCTCCTGTGAAGCGCTTCTGTGGTGTTTCCTCCGGCATTTATAGTGGCCTGTCCCTGCCGCTTCCGGTTGTCAGTTTCAGCTGTCCGCTGTAATGGCCGGTATATTGGGTCCAGGTCGATGTGTTTGTTGATGGAGTTTGTGGATGAGTGCCATGCCTCTAGGAATTCCCTGGCTGTTCTTTGTTTCGCTTGCCCTATAATGGTAGTGTTGGCCACAACACACTGCAGCACATCAGAACTGCAAAAAGAGGAAGAGGAACACCTATACAAGGTATTCGCCAAAAACGGATATCCTTGCAATTTCTTCAACAGATGCCTAAGGGAAAGACAACGGAACGAGGACATGCCGCAACCCAAAGGACTAGCCACACTACCATACATCAAGAACATCTCTGAAATGACAGCCAGACTACTGCGACCACTAGGACTTATAACAGCACACAAACCAACAGCCACTCTCAGACAACAACTCACCAGAACGAAGGACCCGATACCCAGCATGAGCAAACCAATGTAGTGTACAAAATCCCATGCAAGGACTGCACAAAACACTATATAGGACAAACAGGAAGACAGCTAACGATCCGCATCCACGAACATCAACTAGCCACGAAACGACACGACCAGCTATCCCTAGTAGCCACACACGTAGACGACAAGCAACATGAATTTGACTGGGACAACACTACCATTATAGGGCAAGCCAAACAAAGAATAGCCAGGGAATTCCTAGAAGCATGGCACTCATCCACAAACTCCATCAACAAACACATCGACCTGGACCCAATATACCAGCCACTACAGCGGACAGCTGGAACTGACAACCGGAAGCGGCAGGGACAGGCCACTATAAATGCCGGAGGAAACACCACAGAAGCGCTTCACAGGAGGGTCCCAAGCACTGAGGATGTCACCTAGACAGGGGACGAAATGTTTGCAACAAAAACTTCCAGCTCGGCGAACAGAACCACAGCAACGAGCACCCGAGCTACAAATCTTCTCACAAACTTTGAGCTTCTTTTTATTTTCAAACTTTCAATATCTCTGATGAAGGTTCACCAGATGGTTCTGCTTTCTTTTCACAGATTTTGCCATACCTGCTGTGTTTGTCCAGCAATTTTCTGTTTTGTTTCAGATTTACAGCATCTGCAGTTCTTTCAATGTCTCTTGGCATCCAAGGTTCCTGAATCTTGCCGTTCTTCTCTTTTATCCTCACAGGTACATACTGTTCCTGAACTTCAATCAACTGACCTTTATCTGATTGCCACATGCTGGATTTACCCTCAAAAACTGCCCCTAATCTAATTTCTCCAGTTCCTGCCTAATACTGTTATAATTAGCCTTCTCCCAATTTAGCACTTTCACTAGAGGACCGGTGTTATCCTTATCCACGCCTATCTTAAAACTTTACAGAATTATGATCACTCTCAGTGAGTTTTGAGAAGATTTGTAGCTCAGGTTTAGGTTCTGGATGTAGGTTTGCTCGCTGAGCTGGAAGGTTCGTTTTCAGACGTTTCATCACCAAACTAGGTACCATCTTCAGTGAGCCTCCAAATGAAGCACTGGTGGTGTAGCCCACTTTCTATTTATATGTTTGAGTTTCCTAGGGTTAGTGATATCATTTACTGTGGTGACATCATTTCCTATGGTGATGTCATTTCCTGTTCTTTTTCACAGGGTGTGGTATATGGGATCCAAGTCGATGTGTTTGTTGCTAGAGTTCTGGTTGGAATGCCATGCTTCCAAGAATTCTTGTGCATGTCTCTGTTTGGCTTGTCCGAGGATGGATATGTTGTCCCAGTTGAAGTGGTGTCCTTCCTCATCCATACGTAAAGATACTAGAAGCATGGGCTACCATATCTAGTATCCTTATATACGGATGAGGAAGGACACCACTTCGATTGGGACAACACATCCATCCTAGGACAAGCCAAACAGAGACATGCACAAGAATTCCTTGAAGCATGGCATTCCAACTGGAACTCTATCAACAAACACATTGTCTTGGATCCCATTTCCCACCCCCTGAGAAAAAGAACAGGAAATGACATCACCAAAGGAATTGATGTCACCACAGGAAATGACATCACTAACCCTAGAAAACTCAAACATATGAATAGAAACCGAGCTACACCATCTTCATTCGGAGGCTCACTGAAGATGTTATCTAGTATGATGACAAAACATCTGAAAACGAAGCTTCCAGCTCAACGAGCAAACCTACATCCACATGATCATTCCCTAAAATGTTCCCCCTCTGTAACTTTGATCATCTGGCCAGACTCAATCTCCAATACAAGGTCTAGTACAACCCTTCAATCATTGAATTATCTATGTTATTTCAAGAAACTCTCCTGGATGCACTTAACAAATTCTGCACATCTAAGCCTTGGCATCAAGGGAGGCCCAGTCAATACTGGAGAAGTTAAGATCACTCACTACAACTATCCTCTTGTTTTTACGTCTTTCACTGATCTGCTTACATATCTTCTGCTGGCTATTGTGAGGCTAATAATAGAGCCCCATAATAGTGATTGCACCTTTCTTATTCCTGAATTCTACTCATTTGGCCTCCAAGATGTTCTCTCTTAGTACAGTTGTGACATTCTCCTTAACCAGCAATACAACTCCCATACCTCTTTTACATCCTTATTATCTCGCCTGAAACATTTAAACCCTGGAACATTGAACTGTGAGTCCTGACCTTCTCTCAGGAGAAAGTGAGGTCTGCAGATGCTGGAGATCAAAGTTGAAACTTTATTGCTGGAACAGCACAGCAGGTCAGGCAGCATCCAGGGAACAGGAGATTCGACGTTTCGGGCACAGGCCCTTCTTCAGGAATGAGCAGAGAGTGTTCAGCAGGAGAAGATAAAAGGTAGGGAGGAGGGACTTGGAGGAGGGGCGTTGGAAATGTGATAGGTGGAAAGAGGTCAAGGTGAGGGTGATAGGTCGGAGTAGGATGGAGGCGGAGAGGTCAAGAAGAAGACTGCAGGTCAGGAAGGCGGTGCTTCAGTTATTAGTGGTATACCATAAGGATCTGTTTAGGGGCCACTGCTGTTTGTCATTTTTATACATGACCTGGATGATGGCGTAGAAGGATGGGTTAGTAAATTTACAAATGACTCTAAGGTCGGTCGAGCTGTGGACAGTGCTGAAGGATATTGCTGCTTACAGAGGGACATAGATAAGCTGCAGAGTTGGGCTGAAAGGTGGCAAATGGAGTTTAATGCAGAAAAGTGTGAGGTGATTCATTTTGGAAGAAGTAACAGTAATACAGAGTACTGGGGTAATGGTAAGGTTCTTGCAGTGTGGATGAGCAGAAAGATCTCCGTGTCCATGTACATAGATCCCTGAAAGTTGCCACCCAGGTTAATAGGATTGTTAAGAAGGCATATGAACCATGGGGTTATGTTGCAGCTGTAGGAAACTATGGTGTGGCCGCACTTGGAGTATTGCGTACAGTTCTGGTTACCACATTATAGGAAGGATGTGTAAGTTTTGGAAAAGATGCAGAGGAGATTTATGAGGATATTGTCTGGTATGGAAGGAAGGTCTTCTGAGGAAAGACTGAGTGACCTGAGGCTGTTTTCGTTAGAAGGAAGAGGTTGAGAGGTGACTTAATAGAGATGTGAAAGATGATCAGAGGATTAGATAGTGTTAGCAGAGAGAGACGTTTTCCTCGGATAGTGATGGCTAGCATGAGAGGACATAGCTTTAAATTGAGCGGTGATAGATATAGGACAGATGTCAGAGGGGTAGTTTCTTTACTCAGAGAGTAGTAATGGCGTGAAACTCCCTGCCTGCAACTGTAGTAGACTCACCGACTTTAATGTCTTTTTAAATGGCCATTGGATAAACATATGGATGATAATGCAACAATGCAGGTTAGTTCAGCTTCAGGCTGGTTTCACAGGTCAGCACAACATTGAGGGTCAGAGAGCCTGGACTGTGCTGTAATGTTCTGTGTTCTTTGAAAGCAAGATAATATTTCGAGTCTGGCGATTCTTCATCAGAACTGTTAACAGCTCAGGAAAGGTGGTAATATATTGAAGTGACGTTTGTGGGAAGGGGTTGGTCTTGCACAAGGTGACTTACTTGCCGATTTACTTCCTCCAACCTCAGTATCCAAGGCCTCAGGCACACCTTCCAGGTGAAGCAGCAGCTTACCTGCACTTCTCTCAACTCATTTATTTCATTCACTGCTCAGAATGTGGTCTCCTGTATATCGGGGGAGATGAAACACAGATTTGATGACCGCTTTGCTGAACACCTACACTCTGTCTGTAAAACATGACCCAGAGTTTCCCACTGCCTCCACTTCAACACACCACTGTGTTCCTACACCAACATTTCTGTCCCAGATCTGTTGCAGTGTTCCTTAACGCAAGTTCAAAGAACAACACTTCATTTTCCACTTGGGGATGCTGAACACTCTCTGCTCATTCCTGAAGAAGGGCCTGTGCCCGAAACGTCGAATCTCCTGTTCCCTGGATGCTGCCTGACCTGCTGTGCTGTTCCAGCAATAAAGTTTCAACTGACCTTCTCTCAACAAGGTTTCTGTAATGGCTACAATATCATAGTTCCATATACTATTCTAGGCTCTAAGCTCATTTGCCTTACCTATTATACTCCTTGAATTAAAATAAATGCAATTCAGACCACCAGTGCTGCTGTGTTAATTGATCTGGTCCTTTCTGTTCTTCCTTTTAGACTTACTTGATTTAATGCCAACTTCTCCTCAATCACTCGATATGTTGACCTACTGCTCTGGTTGCCACTTCCCTGCCACAGTAGTTTAAATCTTCCTGAGTGGCATTAGCAAGCCTCCCTGCCAGGATATTGTTACCACTCCAGCAACCTTTCCTTCTTGTACAGGTCCTTTCTGCCCTGGAAGAGATCCCAATGATCCAGAAATCTGAAGCCTCCCTCCTATACCAATTTTTTGGCCACACACTCATTTGTATTATCTTCCTATTTCTGGCTTCATTAGCATGTAACATAAGGAGTAATGCTGAGATTACAACCCTAGAGGTCCTGCTTTTCAATTCCCTACCTAACTTCCTAAATTCCCTCTGCAGGGTCACATCTCTCTTCCTGCCTATGTCATTAGTAGCAGTATGAACCATGACCTCTGACTACTCACCCTTCTCTTTCAGGATATCCTGTTCCCATCCTTGATCCTGGCACCAAGGAGGCCACACACCATCCTGGAGTCTTGCTTACAGCCACAGAAATGCCGATCTGTGCTCCTGACTATAGAGACCTCAGCTCCACTTTGACCATCCCTGTTATACAACTCAATCAATTATGGTGCCACTGATCTGGCTGCTGCTGTTGCTTTCCCCTAGAGGCCATCCCCACAACAGTATCCAAACTTTTGAAATCTCCCGATTCAATTAAAGTGCAATTATGAATGGATAAGAAATAATAATAATGCGGTTTATTGCAAGACAGCAATAGTACAGCTATATTTGGTCAGGGCAGGACCTTAGAGAACAAGTACAGATACATCTTTTCCCTCCAAAGTGTAAAGTAGAACTGCTCATTTCCATCCATAGACTTCCTGTGACATCAACAGAATGGGTAGAGACAATGTTACAAACATTAAGACCTTCAGAGCCATTGCCTTATAGATCATTAGCCTGAAGTTTTCCCCATCACTAACCAAATGTTTGATTGTGTATGTAATCTTAATACATTTGCCACTTCAGAAATGCCACTAGTCTGGAGATTTCCCAATTATCTCAGAATGCATTGTTTTTGGACTTCAAAGAATGGCAGGGCTTTCACTTGGGGACTGTTCACTTTGACCCTAATCTGTTGATTATTTCTCCTCTAATAAATATTTATCTCATGTATTGTTTTGCTGACAATGTTGTTCTTTATAGATGTTATTCCTTGGTCTCATCTGGAAGAACCTTAATCTCCTGAAGTTTCCTCCTAGAAATCAGTTGCTCTGTTGAAATGAATAGTTACGTCTATGCCATCTCCTGGTTTCACGTAATTGCTTTATGGAAGAACTAATCTCTTTTCTACAGTGTATGGATGGTTCAACTACACAGTTTCTTCTTGCTGAAGTATTCCAGGATTTGTGGATGTTGACCTGGATCCCATGGAATTGGCAACTTTTCTCCCTTGAATTATTATTCAAGTTAGACATCCTACATTGCCCATTGTGGATGTTTGATCAGTGAAGTAAAATTCTTTAAACTCTCCATTGTGTTACTGAACAATACCTACTTGCTAGCACTATCTCTGTTATTGGCATTGGCTGGGTCTGTTTTAGAAGACAGAGAATTACTGAACATTTCCCCCAGTCCTGTTAAGTCTGTGACCTCCTCTATGTTGACAATTTTGAAAAGTACTTTTATGCCAAACTGAATTATCTCACTTGATTCTTTTTTCATTTGGGTTTTGTGATGAGTCTTTGAAGCACGATGAAGTCTTCTGCTGTTTATTTTTTGACTGGTTGGTCTATGAAATTTTGTTCATCAGTGTTTGGACAGATATTTGCTTCTGGATCAGTTATTCCCATGGGAAGCTGTCAAATGGCCTAACTTGCCCCTATTTCTTATGATCTTGCAATAATGAAGTTAGTTGAGAATGCTAGGAGGTGTCTTATATGGAAGATGAATATCAACATGGCTAAGATAATCATTTACTGTGCTGTAAGAACGATGAAAATTTGTGCTACTTAGGAAAATGGTACAATCAGGAAAACACTCGAACAGGTACAAAATTTTATTGCTGATGAAATTTAGGTAGCAATTATACCCCCAATATCTGAATGCTTGTTCTATGTAAATCCATAACATAAACAACAGAAGAATAAAACTGACAAAGAAATCTCAAGAAAATGTCATTTAAGAGTCTGTTTAATCCAGTATGTTTCTTCACTTCCAACCCCAACTCTGTTCCATCCCTCCCATTCAAATAAATCCCTGAGACCTTTTCCTAGAAAGCTAGAAGTAAGGACAAATTGCTGTCACCAACAGAGGGAACTCTGACAAAAGAAGTTAACATTTAATCGAGAATCGTTCCTGTACTGATCCCGAAAGATACATGCTCCCTGAGCTCTTTTTCAAAACAATGGGGATAAAAAAGTGTGTATCAGAGGATATCCTGATAGAACTATAAATATCAAACAGAAGCAAATGCTATGCTAACCCAGCAAGCCACAAGCTAGTTGAATATCTTTTTCTCAGATGTTGAGGGTTAACAAAACTGCTTCTTGATTTAAAAAACTAAGCAGACGTTTGTGGCATATGATACGGCAGAAATAGCAATGACTCACTCAAGGCAAAGCTATTCGAATACCAATTATGCTGTCAGCAATTGATGAACCTTTGAAGTTTTCATAACTCTTCTCCTATTGTAATTTTCTCTACTTTTCCATCTGGTCTATATGAATAAAGTCTGAGGTGAACCATCTGCCTTTTTTTTGTCCACTTCAAATATCTCCCCAATAGTCAAATTGTCCAAGACTCCAAAAATTATATTATGATACTTGTGTACCATCACTACCTTCATATACATTAAATACATGAAAGACAGACTGGCGTTTACATAATATCTTACACAACCCCATGGCATCTCTTTTTTAGTCAATAAATACATTGCAAGATCCCACAAGCAGTAATGTCTGAAGGACCATATAAACTGTCTCAGTGGTTTTGATTTGAGAATAGTATTGGCTGGGACACTGGGTTAACTCCCCAGGCTGTTCCACAAGATAGTGCAATGGGACCTTTTACAACAGGCTTTTGCCCGAAACGTCGATTTTCCTGCTCCTCGGATGCTGCCTGAACTGCTGTGCTTTTCCAGCACCACTCTAATCAAGGACCTGAGAGGGCCTCAGTTTATCATCTCATCTAAAAGACAAACTTCTGACAAGCTCCTAGTTCTAGATCCCTCCATGAGTGGAAATATCCTGTCAGTAATAAACCTGTCTTGGCCCTTCAGAATCTAAACACCGATACCCTGCACAGTTGAAGCAGGACTTCCTTACTTTTATGATCTATCCTCCATGTAATGAATGCTAACGGTCTATTTGCCTTTCTAAGATCTAACTATGCTTGCAAGTTAACCTTGATGATTCGCCCACTATATTGCAGCATTCTGTAGTCTCTTTCCATTTAAATAATATTCTGTTTTTCTATGCTTCATGTCAAAGTGGAGTCCCTCACATTTTCAACACATTATATTCTATCTGGTACATTTTTACCCAGTCACTGGGTAGAATTTTCCCAGTTCACTTCAAGTGAGATTCATGGCACTTGATCCTTCATGGTCCGGCGCAATTTTCTTTCCGTAATCAACTGCAGTTTTTCTCACTAATTATGCAAAAAGGTCCATGGCTGCGCCTCCCATGGAGTCATCAGTAAAGGAGATGTGGGTGTGCTTGCCATTGCCAGAGCCATCCAGCATACATGCTGTTGGCATTACATTTAAAGCCCAACTACACAACACTGCTGATGTTGCATGCCAGTAACTAGCCCACACACTATTGTCCTGGGCTGTTACACCCAGGAGATAGCCCAGAAAGTCAAGTTAGCTCCTTACTTTAAAGACTAGAACCTGTGGGTGCTGGTGGATGGGTAGTGAACAGGATGGCCCTCCTTTTTCCTGTGCACTGTCACAAGAGGTTACACTACCAGACGCAACTTCTTTTGTGGCGAACATTGTTGATTTGACCAGAGAAAGACAGGACTGTGTGTGTGGGCAGAGTGGCAAACTAGTTCACTAAGCTTTATTGTGCTGTGGGATGTTGTTTCCCCATTATCACTGCTGCAAATTAATTCTTAATCTGCACACTTTTGGATCTCACTTGTACGGCTACTAGCAGTACCCAGTGAACTGTCTCCAAGAAGATATCAGCCCTTGAGAATCTCAGTTTCACCTTCACCACAAAGGAAGAAGCCACTAAACCCCAGTGGCTCGGTCATTACTAAATTTCTCAAAAGGCATATCAATAGCTGGGAACTTTGTCAGAGGCAGGAAGTAAGCTGGATTGAAGGATGGAGGAGTCCACCAATATTCTTCAGCACTCTGTAGACACTGTGTCAGCCTGTCTCCATGGAGATGCTGTGGAGTACCAGTTACAGCAGCAGACTCTGTATCTGCCCAACCTGCACTCCATTACTCCCTCTCTCTACCCATGGGTGCTCAGCATCAATGGCAAGGTGAGAGGAGAATGGGGGACCTCATTCTCACTCCAGCTGCTTCTTCCTTGAGGGATATCTAGAGAGAAAGAGAGGAGGAGCCACAAACAGGATGCTTCCTCTTAGGACACTTCATCAAGTCACAGTCCCTTCATCTCTCCTCTGCCTATGATGTCAAAGCCAGCAGTCCAAACCAAGTGGAGTAAACCTGCATTCTTTTTTAATTCATTCACACAACATGGACATTGCTGACTAAGCTGGCATTTATTATTCATTCCTAAAAGCCAATCATATTGAAATGGGTCTGGAGTCACACATAGGCCAGACCAGGTAAGGACATTCATAACTAGATGGGTTTTTGCCAATAATTGACAATAGTTTCATGGTCACCATTACATTCTTAATTCCAGGTTTTCATCAAGTTCAAAATTCACCATCTGCCATGGCAGGATTTGAATGCAGATCCCTGGAACATTACCTAGGTCTTCGGGATTACTAGTCCAGTGACAATGCCACTAGGCCATCGCTTCCCTGGTTGGGCAGAACATTTTCAGCAAGCTTGGGCCCTCGAGGTCCAAATGGTCCCAGAAACAACCACCCAATTCTTTCAGGGCAATGAGGACATCTACAGACCAGATTCCCTTCACCACAGCTGTGGAAGTCAGGATTACACTCAGATATATTGGGAGGGAGAAGGACAACAACATAATGAGGACACATAGTTGGCATGTGCATAACATCATGGTACATAACTTTCCACTTTAATAAATACATCCTCATTTGCACTCTTAAAATGTCTGTTGTAATGACATATTTGCAGTTGAAGTTAGTTAAGTTGAACATATGTAAGGGATCATCCACCTCCTCAGACAAGAATTTGAAAAGGTTTGTAATCACTTTTCACAAGCAACCAATTCCTTGACGACAGATAGCAGCAGGCATCATGGATCCTTGAACTGTGGCAATAAGGCCTACATTGCACTTTAACTGTGGACAAGAGTGTAGCTAAATGCCTTGGAAGGGATTGTGCCAGGGCCTGGTCTACGCAAATCATTCCAGACTTAGACCCACATATTATAAATAACCTTGCACTTTTGAAAACATATCCTCACTTGCAATTTTAAAATGTTTCACTGTCAGGCCTGGTTTTGTGACACTCAGGTGAGAGATGAGCTATCTCCTCAGACAACCCAAGGAATGCATTGCTCATCACTCACAAGCAACCGACTCTTTGAATGCAGGTAGATTCAGATGTTGGTGTTGTGCTGTTGGCTGCAGTTAAGGGAATAGTAATGACAATGCAGGATGAGAGAGTACTAAGTAAAGACTTGGGATATGGGAGGCTTCTCCTCGCCTCTTCTTCCCCAGCTCCAAGCCTCCTCTCCCGCACCCACTCTTTCCTGCCATCAGCCCTCTCACCTGAATATCGGGTCCCTTATCACCCTAGTTTCAGGTCCCGTTTCCACTTCCCTCACTATCCTCTGTTGCTACCAAGCATTGGTGGTTGAGGGAGTGGATAGTAGTGGATGTGGTGTCAATCAAGCTGGTTGCTTTGTCCTGGATGGTGTCAAGTTTCTTGAGTGTTGTTGGAACTGTGCTCCTCCAAGCAAGTGAAGAATATTCCACCACATGTCTGATTTGTGCTTTGTAGATGATGGATAGGCTTTGGGGAGTTAGGAGGTGATTGATTTGATTTATTGTTGTCACATATACTGAGATACAGTAAAAAGTGTTGTTTTGTGTGCGATACAGGCAGATTGTAGCATACACAGTGCATCAGGTAGCAGAACATAGTGCAGAATACAGAGTTAGAGCCACAAAAAAGGTGTAGAGAGAAATGGATGACCATTTCAGAGGTCTGTCCAAAAGTCGAATGACAGCGGGAAAGAAGCTGTTCTTGAATCTGTTCGTACATGTATTCAAACATTTATATCTTCTGCCTGATGGAAGAGGGTGGAAGAAAGTATAACCTGGGTGGGAGGGATCTTTGATTAAGTTGGTTGGTTTCCTGATGCAGCGGGAAGTACAGACGGAGTCAATGGATGGAAGGTTGGTTTGTGTGATGGACTGGGCTGTGTTCACAGCTCTCTGTAATTTCTTGCAGTCTTGGGCAGAGCAGCTGCTGTGCCAAGCAGTGATACGTCCAGATAAGATGCTTTCTATGGTTCATTATAAAAATTGGTAAAAGCCCTTGTGGACATGCCAAATTTGCTTAGCCTCCTGAAGTAGTTGAGACTTCAGGAGTTGTGCTTTCTTGACCATCGCATCGATGTGGGTGGACCAAGACAGATTGTTGGTGATCATCATTCGCAGGAACTTGACGCTCTCGACTATCTCCCCCTCAGTTCCACTGATGCAGACAGGGATGTACCCTTCACTCCTCTTCCTGAAGTCAATGACCAGCTCCTTCATTTTGCTGACATTGATGGAGAGATTGCTATCTTTACACCATGCTACTAAGCACTCAATCTCTCTTTTGTACTCTGCCTCATCGTTGCTTAAGATCCAGTCTACAACAGTGCTGTCATCAGCAATTTACAAAAGGAGTTGGGGTGGAATTTGGCCACACATTCATGAGTGTCTAAGGAGTTCCCAGCCTTGTGGTGACCCGTGTTGCGCATTACGGTGGAGGAGTGTGTCACCTATTCTTACTGATTGTGGTCTATTAGCCAGAAAGCTGAGGATCCAGTTATAGAGGGCGAGCCGAAACCTATGTCTTGGAGTTTAGAGATGAGTTTGTTTGAAATTATGGTGTTGAGAACAGTATTGGAGTCAATAAATAGGAGCTTGACATACGTGTCCCTGTTATCCAGATGTTCCACGGATGAGTGAGGCCCAGGAAGATGGCGTCTGCTGTGGACCTAGTGGACTGTTAGGCACATTGAAAAGCATCAACCAATTTGGTGGGCTGGAGTTGATGTATGCCATGATTAATCCCTTGAAGCACTTCATATTTATGGAGGTCAGAGCCACTGGGCAGTAGTCATTGAGGCATGCTGCATGATCTTTATTTGGCACTGGGTTGATAGTAGTCTTTTTGAAGCAGATGGAGACTTCCGATTGTAGTAAGGAGAAGTTAAAGGTGTCTGAGGTGAGTTAATTGCTGCAGATTCTTAGCCTCTGAACTGCTCAAATATCCAATATTGAAATGGCGAGTCCTGACTCTTGTTGGAGCTGGTCACTGCCTCACACTTTTGTGGAGCAATGTCAATAGCCACTTGTCAGCCCAAACATGGATATTGTCCAAATCTTGTTGCTTTTGGGCATGGACTGCTTCAATATCTGAAGAGTCACAAATGGTGCTTAACATTGTGCAATCAACAGCAAACAAGTCCACTTCTGCCTTTATGATGGAGGGGAAGTCATTGATGAAGCAGCCGAATATCGTTAGACCAAGGATACTACCCTGAGTAATTCCTGCAGCAATGTCCTGGAGCTAAGATGACTGACCTCAGCAACAACAAACATTTCCTTTCGTATCAAGTATAACTCCAAGCAATAGAAAGTTTTCCCTCTGTTTCCAATTGACTCCAATTTTGCTAGATCCCCATGATGTCGAAGGCTTAGAGGTTTTTTAATGTTTTAACAAAGACTGTAAAATCAAATCTGCCGACTCTAACTTATCTTCCCTGAAATCAAGAGTCTTGAACTCTTCAGTAATGGCTCTTATTCTTCTGTTAAATTGTCTGGGCCAAAGTTAATGCCTAGTCCCCTGTTATCTTGAATCTCTTTCAATAAGTTGTCAAACTTTCTGCTTGCATTCCAATCACCCTAGC
Source organism: Chiloscyllium plagiosum (assembly GCF_004010195.1). NCBI lineage: Eukaryota > Metazoa > Chordata > Chondrichthyes > Orectolobiformes > Hemiscylliidae > Chiloscyllium > Chiloscyllium plagiosum. Next base: position 67,510,047 of record NC_057712.1, on the reverse strand, counting down.
AATCCATCTAATCATCGAGATCTTTTTCTCACATTCAATCTTAAATTTTGTCCTGTATCTGTGTCTCTGTATTACTGCTGAAATTTCTGATCACTGGTTTTCATTTATCTCTTGCAGCATTAAAAATCAGGCTTTTTAAATTAGTCCCATCTTGTTTGGCAGTGTAAGCCTGCCAGTTGGATAGTCATCAAGAATGTTTTGCTGCCTTTCCTTGGTCCAACTGGTGTTTTCACTCCATTGACTCTTTTCTGTGTGCCAGTGGAATAACTGTTACTCTCGCTGGCATGGAAAGATCCATGCCTCACTTTTTCCTCCTGTTAAGCCCACAAATAAATTTGTATATCACTCTGCTGTCTCTGCAATTTGCACATGGGCCAACTTTATCTCTGCTTAAACTGCTTGTAAAATTACAATTAGTTTCTTCATGTAACTTTCTTGTTAAAAGCCATTGTCTTACCCCCCTTACAAAAGCCAATCTACTTATGTCCATTCTGAAGCTGTGTCTTACAAATTGTTGGTAACTGAAAATGAAATTGAATTCTATCTCACACTTTTCCCCTCTAAAACTGACATTGATCCAAGGGTTATTTAGGGCTAAGGATTGGTCAAAAAATGAAAGTCAGAATTTCCAGGAGTGAAATTAGGAAACACCTCTATACACAAAGGGTGATCATGTGGGAACTCTCTTTCAGAAAAGCCAATTGACATTGAATCAATTGTTAATTTTACATCTGAGATTAATAGATAATTATCTAACAATACTATTAGATATGGGTCAAAGTTGTGTACATGGAATGATGTCACCAATTAATTACCATTTGGTGGCATGGACTAAAAGGGTTAAATGGTTATTCCTTTGCATTATGTTCAGAAACCACCGTGCAGAAGGGAGATGTGTGCAGAATCTGTGTCCCGCTCTTGAAAAGCTAGACCCATATTTTAGCCACATTTCCACAGAAAGTTTGGGAACCTGATTTAACTTTGATGTACATTTAGCTGGGATTCCCAGGACTGAAGGAATCCATCAAAATAAATGGAGATGGAAGATGCTGAACTACATTGTCAAGTAATTTTTATAGTAATGCCACGGGAGCAAGAGCACTTCCCAGCACTTCAAGCAGTTCTTCTGCTGATGACTACCTCTCTTTGCTGCTGCAAGTGGTCATAATGCCCTCTGCATTGCCTCTAGCACTCTCTACTAATTAGAGTCAAAGAGTCATACAGCACAGAAACAGAACCTTCGGCCCATCCCAGTCCACAGCAAACCTAATCCCACACTAAACATGGAGTCATGGAGTCATACAGCATAGAAACAGAACCTTCGGTCCATCCCAGTCTACAGCAAACCTAATCCCAAACTAAGCATGGAGTCAGAGAGTCATACAGCACAGAAACAGAATTGCTGTGCTCCAGATTCCCATGAAAGCCTAAATCTTTTTTCAATTACTGGTGACCATTTCCAATTATTCCTGGCAGCATACACCCACTACTGGATTTTCCTTCCAGATTCTTGTCAGTCTAGCTGATAATCAGAAAACAAACTGAATAAAATAACAATCACAAGCTTCTGCCATCAAATTCAGCAGGATCTCTGAAATGTCTATATTACCCCCACAGCTACACTTGCTCACTCCTTCACATGACTATCAGAGCCTCACTTTACATTCTCCTTTAAATTATGGTTTGGTGGTATACTGTCATAGAGTCAGAGAGTCATAGAGATGTACAGCACGAAAACAGACTCTTCAATCCAATTCATTCATGCCAACCAGATATCCTAACCTGATCAAGTCCCATTTGCCAGCACTTGGCCTATATCCCTCCAAAAGCTTCCTATTCATGTACCCATCCAGATGCCTTTTAAATGCTGTAATTGTACCAGCCTTCACCACCTCCTCTGGCAGCTCAGTCCACACATGCATCACCCTCTTCGTGAAAAAGTTGCCCCTTAGTTCCCTTTTATATCTTTCCCCTCTCACCCGAGCTCTACGCCCTCAAGTTCTGCACTCTCCCACCCCAGGGAAAAGATCTTGTCTATTTATCCAATCCATGCCCCTTGTGATTGTATAAACCTCTATAAGGTTACCCCTCAGCCTCCTTGCAAATCTTTTCTGAACCATTTCAAGTTTTACAACATCCTTCTGATAGGAAGGAGACCAGAATTGCACGCAATATTCCAAAAGTGGCCTAACCAACATCCTGTACAGCTGCAACATGACCTCCTAACTCCTGTACTCAATACTCTGACCAATTAAGGAAAGCATACCAAGCACCTTCTTCACTATCCTATCTACCTGCAACTCTACTTTCAAGCAACTATGAACCTGCTCTTCAAGGTCTCTTTGTTCAGCAACACTCCCCAGGATCCTGCTCTGATTTGCTTTTCCAAGATGCAGCACCCTGTATTTATCTAAATTAAATTCCATCTGCCACTCCTCAGCCCATTGGACCACCTGATCAAGATTCTGTTGTTTTCTGAGGTAACCTTCTTGGCTGTCCATTACACCCCCAATTTTGATGTCATCTGCAAACTTACTAACTATACCTCTTATGCTCACATCCAAATCATTTATATAAATGACAAAAAAGCAGTGGACCGAGCACCAATCCATGTGGCACATCACTGGTCACAGGCCTCCAGTCTGAAAAAGAACTCTCCATCACCACCCTCTGTCTTCTACCTTTGAGTCAGTTCTGTATCCAAATGGCTAGTTCTCCCTATATTCCATAAGATCTAACCTTGCTAATCAATCTCTCATGAGGAACCATATCAATTGCCTTACTGAAGTCCATATAAATCAAGTCCACCGCTCTGTCCTCATCAATCCTCTTTGATGAGGACAGAGCAATCACTTCCCTAGCTTCCGACAGAGTTCTAGGGTACACCTGATCAGGTCCTGGGGATTATCCACTTTTGTTGTGTTCTATTCGCCGAGCTGGGAATTTGTGTTGCAGACATTTCGTCCCCTGTCTAGGTGACATCCTCAGTGCTTGGGAGCCTCCTGTGAAGCGCTTCTGTGATCTTTCCTCCGGCATTTGTAGAGTTTTGAATCTGCTGCTTCCGGTTGTCCGTTCCAGCTGTCCGCTGCAGTGGCCGGTATATTATCCACTTTTATGTGTAACGAGACATCTAGCACCACCTCCTCTTCAATATGAACGTTTTTCAAGATGTCACCATTTATTTCCCAACATTCATTATCTTCTATCACCACAGTAAATATTGATACAAAATACTTGTTTAGTAGCTTCCCCATTTCCTGCTCCAAACAGAGGCCACCTTGCTGATCTTTGAGGGGCCCTATTCTCTCCCTTGTTACCCTTTTGTCCTTAAAGTATTTGTAAAATTTCTTTGGATTCTCCTTAATTCTATTTGCCAAAGCTATCTCATGTCCCCTTTTTGCCCTCCTGATTTCCCTCTTATGTATACTCCTACTGCCTTTATACTTTTCTAAGGATTCATTCAATCTCTGCTGACATATGCGCCTTCTTTTTCTGAACCAAAGCCTTAATTTCTTCAGTCATCCAGCATTCCTTACACCTACCAGCCTTTCCTTTCACCCGAACAGGAATATACTGTCTCTGGATTCTCGTTATCTCATTTTTGAAGGCTTTCCATTTTCCAGTCGTCCCTTTAACTGTCAAAATTAGCCTTCCTCCAATTTAGAACTTCAACTTTTAGATCCTGGCTATCCTTTTCCATCACTATTTTAAAACTAATAGAATTATGATCACTGGCCCCAAAGTGCTCCCTCACTGACACCTCAGTCACCTGCCCTGCCTTATTTCTCAAGAATAGGTCAGGTTTTGCACCTTCTCTGGCAAGTATATCGACAAACTGAATCAGAAAATTTTCTTGTACACACTTAACAAATTCCTTTCCATCTAAACCCTGAACACTATGGCAGTCCCCGTCTATGTTTGTAAAGTTAAAATCCCCTACCATAACCACTCAAATATCCTTACAAATCTGTTTCTCAATTTCCCTCTGACTATTAGGGGGTCTATAATACAATCCCAATCAGGTGATCATCCCTTTCTTATTTCTCAGTTCCATCCAAACAACTTCCCTGAATGTATTCCCAGGAATATCATTCCTAAGTACAGCAGTAATGCTATCCCTTATCAAAAACACCACTCCCCCTCCTCTCTTGCCCCCCTTTCTATCCTTCCTGTAGCATTTGTATCCTGGAACATTAAGCTGCCAGTCCTGTCCATCCCTGAGCCATGTTTCTGTAATTGCTATGATATCCCAGTCTCATGTTCCTAACCATGCCCTGAGTTCATCTGCCTTCCCTGTTAGGCCCCTTGCATTGAAATAAATGCAGTTTAATTTATTAGTCCTACCTTGTCCCTGCCTGCCCTGTCTGTTTGACTCACTTCTGTTCTCAACTGTACCAGTCTCAGATAGATCTCATTCCTCACTATCTCCTTGGGTCCCACCTCCCCATCTTACTAGTTTAAATCCTCCCGAGCAGTTCTAGCAAATCTCCATGCCAATATATTAGTCCCCTTCCAATTCAGGTGCAATCCGTCCTTCTGTACGGGTCACTTCTACACCAGAAGAAGAGAGTCCAATGATACAAAAATGCGAACCCTTCACCCCTCCACTAGCTCCTCAGCAAGCAAATCTCCATGCCAATATATTAGTCCCCTTCCAATTCAGGTGCAATCCGTCCTTCCTGTACGGGTCACTTCTACACCAGAAGAAGAGATTCCAATGATACAAAAATGCGAACCCTTCACCCCTCCACTAGCTCCTCAGCAATGCATTCATCTGCTCTATCCTCCTATTCCTACCCTCATTAGCTCGTAGCACCAGGAGTAATCTAGATATTACTCCCCTCGAGGACCTCCTTTTTAAATTCCTGCATAACTTTCTACATTCATCCTTCAGAATCTCATTCTTTTCCCTTCCTTTGTCTTTAGTTCCAATGTGTACAATGACCTCCTTCTGCTCCCTCTCCCCTTTGAGAACATCCTGCAACCTTTCTGAGATATCCTTGATCCCGGCACCAGGGAGGCCACACATCAGTCTGATTTTCCACTGCTGTCTGTCTGTGCCTCTGACTGGAGAATCCCCTATCACAATCAATCGCTTGGAACCCAACGTACCCCTCATTACATTAGAGCCAGTCTTGATACCAGAAACTTGGCTGTTCATGCTACATTCCCCTGAGAGTGCATTACCCCCTACATTTTCCAAAACAGCATACTTGTTTGAAATGAGGATAGCCACAGAAGACTCCTGCACTACCTGCCTACCCCTCCCATCTTTCCTGGAGTTAACCCATCTACCTGACTGTTTCTGCGGCTTTTCTCCCTTCCTATAACTGTCATCCCCTTGCTCTTGTAAATTCCTTATTACCTTTAACTGCTGCTCCAACCAATCCATGCAATCTGATAGGATCCGCAATGAATGAAACCCCTGTAGACATAACCATCAGTAACATGGAAACTCCCTAAACTCCCACATCCGACAGGAAGAGCACATCACTCTACTAAAGACCATCTTTGCTCCTTCACAATCTACAGACCTAGAAAATAGCACAATTTTTTTTCTCTAAAAAATTATGCTCCAGACTAGTACTTATGGTTTATATTGTTAAAATTTAATCAAGAGACAGATCTCAATAAAAGATGTAATCCAGAAAGAACTTATAGCAACGTTACACGTAAAATTTATGCATATATCTGTTCCTTTGCTGTGAGCTCGCCCACACCGGTTTCTCCCAGATCAGTTGTGAATTTCGCTGTTTATTAATCTTGCCTAGACACACTCCAATGTCCAGAGATACATGAACTCAAACAGCAAAGGCAGTAACTGTGCAGATTCCCTGCTGTGCCAGTTAGCAGTGTAGGTTTCTTTCTCTCTCTCCCTCACTGACCATGTGGTCGCTGACATTTGTCTGTCTTCCTCCTTTTAAAGCGCCATTGTTTTGATCAGTTTCCCCCAAAGATCCAAAACAATGCAACAGCTTATAAAACAGTAATTACTGCTCTTAGAATTCGAGGAAATCGCCTCCAACACCTAAAATACCTCAAAAAAGGAGCAGTTCCTACTGCCACATTTTTTTTCCTGTCCCTGTCAATGGAAACAATTATTCATTTTTAAATTATCCGTCCTGGTGAGAACTGTGGCTCCATTTATAATTATCAGTATGATTTGAATTATGTTGGTTTAATGAATGACGTTATTGCCTTTTTTGGCTGGATCTCTGCTTTTCAACATTTTGGTGAATCAAGTGATTACCTTTGCTATCTCTATAGTGCCTGAAAAGGATTGGCATCAACTCAATGCTCACTGACATCCTAAATAAAGGGGTGGCATCATTTTCTGTTGGTTCGTGCCAAGAGAACATTTATTTTTCAAATCCCAGTCACAGAAAAGAATGCATTAATTTGTTATGATCTTCAGTGCCATTTTATTGTCTTTACATGCAATAAGATTGCAGGTGAATGCTTGGCTGGGCATTGAAGTTTGAAAAGAATGCAGCAAACCTTTAAAAGCCAGCAATACAAGTTTCAGGTGGGAAAGACAACAGCAAGATTGAGGAGGAAGCATTATTTAATAGTAGCTACAGTAGCAAAAGACATTAATCAATCTTATTTCCGGCTTCCTTGACTGCTGCCAAGGATTCTATTAAAAACATTCAAAATAATATTTTGGCTAGCCATGTTTAATGGGAGGCCGTACTGTCACCTTATTTTTCCAGTCATTTGTGATGAAATTATCATGAAAGTTATTCCTATAATCTTCTAATTCTTTACCAGCACAACTGTTCAATCACTGACTGGCTATGCCAGTTTCTGCATTTGTTGATGTGGAAATGATGGCGGACAAACTGTATTGACAGGAAAATCCGACAGAACCCATTTCTGTTTGTTTTGTGTCATCGCTCACTCAATTTCCCTTCCCAGGAATCACCTGATCTCTTTGACATATCAAAGCAACGTTGCCAATGGCCCTACAGTTCTGAATTTCCTAGCTTTACTCTGGCCTAACTTGGGCAGAGATGCATTAGTTGCAGGCTCTGATTTCAGCAGCGAAAGAAACACTGATACAAGTGATAAAATCTCCAATTTTCTTTTGGCCCTAGGCTGAACATTCAATCAGGGTCAACAGTTTTGCGACTACCAACTTTGCAGACTTCCATACACCACTGGGTCAGACCTAGCAATAATTTGTGAAAGTTAAAATTTAAAACACTGCACTGTGCATTTATTTCTCTGCTGCTCCACTGCTGTGAAATTCTCTCTGGAGAAGAGGCAGGTTCTACATTATCTGCAGTCAATACTTCTTCTTCATGGAATGTTATAGAAAGATAACATAGATGGCTAGTTTTACAAAATCACACATTCTGGATGCAGAGTCTCTGTTGATGGAAGTGTGCTGGGTCTTTGAAGTATGCTCCCCAGTATATTTTATCTTTCGATTTTAAATTCTTCATTTCCAATAGTGAGTCACTTTATGAGGACAGTGATTTGTCCTTCGATATATTACAACCAATGACATATATAGAACATTCAAAAAAAGAAAGAAAAAATAGTATAAAAAAAATTCAAAAAAAAAGAAAAAAATGTATATATAAAAAAACACTCAATGCAGAAGAACAGTGTTACTGACAGGACAGTGTCGCATTTTATTCGGCATCAGGTAGAAGCAGAACTAACAAATCACATGATGCATAAAGAAGCTGCCAGAGCAAGGACAAATTGGGCAGATTGTTATTAATTTTAGTTTACATGAGAAAATCTGCCAGTGGCTCCATTTGTTAACTAGAAAAGAGGCCAAAAGTTGTCAGCTTGAGTTGGTGCTCTGGTCAGAGATTGCAGCATGTGAAATTCAGCAAAGTGTTAACAGGAAGAAATCAAAACGTGTTAAATTGCACCATAAATAAAAACAATAAAATGCAGAGGGCGCATTTGTAAGTTTGTAAGAAGAAAGATAGTCATGGAGTCTTAGGTATCATTTGATAATGCATTTCAAAAGGTTTTATTTTGTTTGCCTCCAAGCTGTCTTTCTGAATTCGATGGAATTGCGAAGTGATTTGTTTGAACCCTGTGAGCTCATAATCTCCATATCAAGAGGTCTGGGGTTAGACTCCTCTCACACAAATGTTAGATGTGAATCAGTAATAAAAGCTACAGGAAGATGTTGAGACATGATTGATGAGCAATGAGAAAACAACAATATAGCAAATATCTGAGAAAGTCTTTTCTAATTGAAGTCCACAAACAGGATGAAAGAAGAAATTTAGACAACCTCAGAATTTCTTCAAAAATACCTTACGATGACCTGATCAATTTTACATTCAATAGCTTTCTTTTTATAACAGGAGACATTGATTGCAAAGGCATCCCTTTTTCGAAAAATACACTTAATTTATAATATTTTTAAAAAATTGCATGACAAAGGTGTTTCACTTGATTAGTTCAGAATTTGCAATAACATTCAATTTGTCTCCAAACAGCATATTGTATTCAGTTTGATTGCAATAGTTTCAGTATTTATCACGTACATTCCATATCAACTATACAGTCTGAAGGCAAAATACTTCACAATGGAATTTTTTTTAACAATTATCAATCCACTCAATACAATTCTAATTGTTTTAACGTTAATAAAAAATGTTCCATGTCAGGTATATAGCCAATGGCAAAACCTTTCAAATATAAAAAATAGAAATTGGAATAGATAGGTTTTTTTCTCTCTTTATGCCACATTCTCCAAGGTGCCTGAAACCTTTTCAGCAACATTGGCTCACAATATACATTCTTTGTAAAGCAGATAGCCCAAGGTATTACAGTAGATCCTTCCTTTGTTCTCAATGTTTCACCCAGTCCACATGTTGCCCTAGGTGGCTGAGATAGGGAGAAAAAGGCCTGATCTCCACTTTCTTGTGAAAGTTACAAAAACAATCAATTCTTACTTCCATAGTTCAAGATAGTTTTCTAGTTTAATATTGTTTATTCCTAATCTAGAGAGAGAGGCACAGACCTTCAGAAGATTATTATTGCCAATAACAGCATTTGAATTATCACTGCATTCATGTGACATTAATCTTAATAGAGGTTTTACTTTCTTACATATTTTAAATAAGTTAATATTTCTGCAGAAATATGGAAGTAATAAAAACTTTATTAAGAATTTAACGTGTGCTGTTTTACAGACAGAAATTTCTTGAATGTTGTGCCAAATTAATGCTACAAAAACAATAAACTTACATTGTCCTCTGCCATTTAATGATTCCAGACTAGCTGTCACTAATCTTTTCACTCTGATTGTGCAGGTCTTCTACACTGCCAATTCTCATTAGCTTGGCCTGAAGACCCTTTGCGTATTCCTGGAGTAGCAGCCAAGTAAGGCTCATTCCAGCAACACACCCCTTTGGCTGCTTTAACGTGTTCTCACCTTGAACAACCCTTTGTAGCTCATAAACAAAAAGCAGAAGACTGGCTGTTCAAAATATAAGAACACAGCCTGGAAATACTCAAAAGGGGACACCGTAGCTGTGGAAGAACTGAAGTCAGAAAATCAACATTCCAACCCTTTGTAAGAAGATTTCAGAGAACTGCAGTCACACGTGGCACCATTCCCATGTATAATACCATTGAAGAGCAAAAAGACAATATTTGTTGGAGATTATTAAAGAAAGTCAAACCTCCCTTTCTCGACTGTCTGAAACCAGACCACCAAAAAAAAGCATTTCTTTGATCATCGCATCCTACTCATTTGATACATTTGCAACCATTTCTATCCTTCCTGTCTTTCAATTAAGATCCATGTTATTAACTGTCAAATCCATCAGTGCCTTCCCTGCCTTTTTGATACTGTTAAAAATCACACAATACCAGGTAATACTCCAGCAAGTTTATTTGGAAGCATTAGCTTTCAGAGTGCTGTTCCTTCATCAGGTAGCTGTGAGCAGGGTCATAAGACACAGAATTTACAGCAAAAGATCACAGTGTCCTGCATGCAACTGATACGATATATTGAACAAACATAGATTGCTATTAAGACTTTCATCTTTTAGAATGGGTTGCAGGTTTTGGTTCATTAATATGTAAATCCCAGAACTTCTTTCAAATCACATTCTTGAGATAACTTAAGGTTTTATACTGAGCAGCATTGTTGGATCGTTGTATAAATAGAACTGGTTTCCATCATAGTGGCTGGCATGTAGAGGATTCTTTTTTCTGAAAATAGCATTTCTGTCAATAACGCCACCCTCATGGTATGGGGAGTATGGGGCTAGTGTTGGTGAGAGCAGGGGTTGGGGGGGGCAGGATCTGTGGTCAAAGTGAGTGAAGATTCTGAATTCTGATATTTGAGGATGGTATCATGTTCTAATTGACCTCCTAGTGTCAGCTTTGGTGCAAGATGAAGAATACATGGAAAGCTTCATCTAATTGTGTGTCCATGAGAAGGGGGAGGGAAAGCAATTCTATCTGAAGTAGCTGTGATAAAGAGCGATTTGGAGGTGCTGGTGTTGAACTGGGGTGTACAAAATTAAAAATCACACACGCCAGGTTATAGTCCAACAGGTTTATTTGGAATCACTAGTTTTCGGAGCACTGCCCCTTTATCAAGTGATTGAAGACAACCACCTGATGAAGGAGGAGTGCTCTGAAAGCTAGTGCTTCCAAATAAACCTGTTGGACTATAACCTGGCGTTGCATGATTTTTAACTGTGATAAAGAGTCATCTGAACTCGAAACATTAGCTTGCTCTCTTTCCACAGATCCTGCCTGACCCATTGTGATTTCCAGCATTTTTCATTTTCAGTACAGATTCCACCATCTGCAGTAAGTTGCTCCTACTCTACATGAAATAGAAACCTTTAACCTTCAAATACCAGAATGTCATTGTTTTACATTCGTAAAACCTTTATCATCAATTACAGGAAAGTGATCTTAGCAGGGCAAATAATTATCAGTCAGCAAACATAATCCAGGAACATCCTCAGGATGGGGTGGGGATGTGGTGGAGGGTGGTATCTGCTATTGTAACTTCACTGTAAATGCAGGGGGAAACCTACTCACAAACCAACACCGTGGAGAGCAAAACCGAGGAAATTCCCAAACACCGCTTAAAATCATGTTTCCATCCAGTTTTGCCCGGCTCTTCCCTTCTTTTAAGGTATAAGACACACTGTGGTAGGACTCCAGAGACCCAGGCACACTGCAGTACACTGTCCAAGGCCATTAACTGTATGGGAGGCATCAGAGGCTAACTGGAAAACTAAAGGTAAAGTTACCACAGTCATACCAAGACCATGCCGTCCATTAAACATAGACGCCTGAAGGTCACCATGCCTCAGGTGAGGGGAGAGTTTGAGAAGAAGAATCCTTTATGTAACATCAGCTGGTGTAGGAATTGAACCCATACTGGCAGCATCACGCTGCAGCTGTCCAGCCAACTGAACTAACTGACCCTTGTAGAAAACTACGCAGAATACGCATAAACTGAACAGGAAGGAGCCAAGTGAGAGCTCTATCCTCATCAATAAATACACATGAGATTTCCCAGAAATGTAAATATTTGACAAGAGCAGTTTGGAATCATTTTAACTGGGGGCCACTTTATAAACCTCCATTGAGTGGGATCAACTAATTCTTACTACACTGGTGAAAAGACTCGTTTGAAAACATTGACTTGGTTATATTCCAACAGTTGCAATTAATTACAAAAAGAAAAAAAAACATTGTCTAGATGTCTATTTTTTATTTCAACAAATTCCTTTATTATGTATGTCATAATATGGTGACTGGCCATAACCAGAAAATTATTCCATTTTCAATTGCTGTTGTTTAAGCTTTGGCATTATTGGAGAAAGTATGTCAATTTCTGTAACAGCAGTAAGATGTATAACAACTATGACCTTGCACTTTGCTGCTGTAATTCTTCATGTAGGTCCTGAGTACAGCAGCAACTCATTTACTGCAACATTGTAAGAGGAAAATAATGTTGGTTGGCCTTCAGTTCTTTAAGTGATGATTCAAGCTCCAGGAAGGCGAGAAAAAAGACACTTGCCTTTTCACAGAAACATTCCACAGTCTCAGAGATCTAAAATGTAGGTTGCATCAGGAATTGCTAAAGAGAGTTAGGATAAATATGCTGAAAGTCGTTGCTGAATTCTGTACGATCGGCCCCAGGGTATGAAAATACACTGGCTGAGTGGAAGAGCTTGAATACCATTAAGGTGTTGTACCATCTGTTTACATACTATCATCAGTACTTGTTCACTTTGATCATTCCAGCCAGTAAATGTCAGGGACACAAATTGCACTACAAAAGGGCAAAGACATTTTGCTCCAAGGGCTTTTTTTAGGTGTATAAGAAACCAGTTTATCTTTTGAGGATGGTGTGAAGTTGAAGAGTGTTGAAGAATGCACTATTGTTATTGAGACAGGAGCAGTCAATCAATGCTGTACTTGTTACTGGTCTGTAGACTGTGTTTGTGTCAAGTGTTGAACCCTTAATAATCTTTATCTCAGATAATAGTCACATATGGGAATTCTGCAACAGTTCCTCTCCCAAAATAAGTGGAGATGCAAAAGTGTCTCTTCCAGTGAAAATAAACAGTGAAATGACTTGACAACTTGTCATATTAAGCACAACAAGAAGGAGCTAACAGTGACATCCTCCAGCCTTGCTGGTTTGATTTGAATCTTGACGGAGCAGCATGCAGCAGATATTTCATTTCATCCTGCATGTTAAATCAGAAAGAAATTTCCAGTTCTTAACAGTTCACTGTTTATCTTTTCAGCCCCATGCAAGTTGTGAAGGGTGCCACTGTAATTGCTAGATACAATCAGATTTGAACTATAGATATTTTGGCACAATAACAATTGATTAATGCCACAAAATTACAGGGCATACTTTTCTGCCAGAGAGATGGAGGTATTAGTCACATGAGGACAGAACATACAAATGATGGTGGAAAAATTGAAAACTTTGTCACTGGATGATTGCCAAATTAAAGGGCTTCATGAGCTCCTGTTGGCTGCATAGTTTAATTTAATTCATTTAATAATGAACATATATGTTAATATGTAATAAGTGTTTTTTTTAGATTAGATTGCTTACAGTGTGGAAAGAGGCCCTTCGGCCCAACAAGTCCACACCTACCCGCCAAAGCGTATACCACCCAGACCCATACTCCTACATTTACCCCTTCACCTAACACTATGGACAATTTAGCATGGTCAATTCACCTAACCTGCACATTTTTGGAGAATGTGAAAACTCCACACAGAGAGTCGCCTGAGGCGGGAATTGAACCCGGGTCTCAGGTGCTGTGAGGCAGCAGTGCTAACCACTGTGCCACCGTGCTGCCCATTGCCAGCACTTGGCCCACATCCCTGTAAGCCCTTCCTACTCATCCTCATGCCTTTTAAATCTTGTAATTGTACCAGCCTCCACCAGTTCCTCTGGCAGCTCATTCCGTACACGCACCACCCTCTGTGTGAAAACGTTGCCCCTTAGGTCCCTTTTAAATCTTTCCCCTCTCACCCCAAAGCTATGCCCTCGTGTTCAGGACTCCCCCACCCCAGGGAAAAAACCCATGCCTATTCATCCTATCCATGCCCCTCATGATTTTATAAACCTGTATGAGGTCACCCCCTCAGCCTCCGACATTCCAGGGAAAACAATGCCAGCCTATTCAGCCTCTCCCTTTGGCTCAAATCCTCCAACACTGGCAACATCCTTGTAAATTTTTTCTGAACCCTCAAGTTTCACAGCATCTTTCCTGGAGCCATAGCGTACTTGAGCTGGTTGATCAGGAAGTATCTCGGGTTCTGTAATATGTAAAGGTGATTTGTTTCTTCCTGTCTTCACAATACCAAATGAGATGTTTAGAAAGATGCAGTTAAACTTTATATTGGTTTGTAATATTAATTCCTTTAGAACTCCTCTCTCTAAGTGTGTCAGAGTAAACATGTATTTGTAAATACATATTTTCTCCTTTTTTTTATTATGTTAATATACTTGCCAACCTCTTGCATTTCAGTTTTGATGAATAGCCTGTACTTGAAACTTGAACTGATGTGTTCTCACCACAGATCCTGCCCACCCCATCAAGTGTTTCCGGGATTTCCATCTTTTTCTCTCTAGATTGCTACTATTTTCAGAATGTTACTTTTGAAAATTAGAATGAACACAAATAGCATGAGAGAAGATTTGGGCTAGGGTTGCTGTCACCTGTTTAATAGTGCTGCAAATTCAGTCAGAGAAAAACCTAAACAAATCATTTTGCTAAGTCCCACCTCCAACAATACACTATGCCACTAAAGTGTCAACCTCAATTATGTGCTCAATTTCTTGAATAAGGTTGAAACCCAGTATTCACAGGAGAAAATGGGATTGCAACCACCAAGAAAAGGGTAATGATGGATGGCAGTGCATAGAACAGCTGAGCCCTGATCCTCACTGAGGAGGAAGCTGTCAACCCGGCAGGAGAACAAGCAGGCCAGACCACCACTGCTAGAGAGATGGAGTGATACGCAAAAGGAGTGAGGAGGCCTTCAAATGGGCAGAAAGAAAGTACTCATCAGGAATTGACAGGCAGTGGAAATGTTAAATCCTTTGTGCTGATTGTTTGTGTTCTCCATCAATGTGGAGATTTTGAGGACTGCTGACGCTGGAAAGTCAGACTCAGGAGTGGCACAGTGGTTAGCACTGCTATCTCACAGCACCAGGGTACCAGGTTCGATTCCAGCCTTGGGTGGCTGTCTGTGTGGAGTTTGCACATTCTCCCTGTGCCCGCATGGGTTTCCTCCGGGTGCTCTGGTTTCCTCCCACAGTCCAAAGATGTGCAGGTCAGGTGAATTGGCCATGCTAAATTGCCCCATAGTGTTAGGTCAGTTAGTCAGAGGGAACTGGGTCTGGGTGGGTTACTCTTCAGAGGGTCAGTGTGGACTGGTTGGGCTGAAGGGCCTGTTTGAGAAGGGAATCTACTCAATAAAGTGTGGAGCTGGAAAAGCACAGCAGATCAAGCAACCTCAGGGGGTGGTTGGTGGGGTGGGTGGGAGTCGATGTTTCAGGTTGGAACCTTTCACGAGTACTGGGGAGAAGGAAAGTGGCTGAGAAATAAATAGAGGGAGGAGGTAGGACTGGGGGAAAGGTAGGTGGGATGCAGGTAAGAGGTGATTGTGATTGGTCAGTGGGAAGGGTGGAGTGGATAAGTGGGAAGGAAGATGGACAGGTTAGGTCAGGTCAAAGAGGCAGGGTGGAGAGGGAGGGCCGGACCCAGGATGAGGGGATGAGGAGATTTGAGAGTTGGCGAATTCTATGTTAAGGCCATATGGTTGTAAGCTCCCAAGGTGGAAAATGAAGTGTTCTTCCTCCAGTTTGTGTGTAGCGTTATTTTGGTGGTGGAGGAGGCCTAGGGTGGACATGTTGGAGGAGTGGGAAGGGGAGTTGTGCTCGCACTACAGAAAACTGGCTGGTTACCTCAGCAGGGGACCTGAGTCTGGGAAGTATTTAGAAACCTCAAAGGACAGAAGTATCATATCATTTCACCCACATACCCTCCACCAGGGCCCAATTATTGACCTCAGTGATTATGAGTTTGATCTGGGCTCAGAGTTAATGAGCGCTTCTCAGACATGGGGGAGGAGCTAACAAAGGCTGTGACAGCTGAAGGCCCTGAAATTCAGAGAGGGTAGTTGGTGACAGAGCCTGTACTGAACCGCAGGCAGATGGCAGGCCTCTAGTGTTAGCCACATGAAATGCACATGACATGAAAAAACATGAGAACAGAGGAAATAGGGCAGAATTATACAAGTTGACCTCGTAAACTAGTTCCACTGTTCAAACTGATCGAGACTGATCTGATTATGGCTTTACCTTCACTTTCCTGCCTGACTCCCATCGCCTTTGTCTCCTTTAGATGAAAAATCCACCTATTTAAGAGAACCTGCCTCACTTTAGCTGCTGATGTCTTTATTACACCTCACCACAGCATTCAGAAACACATTTTAAAAAGGAGCTAAACACGGCAATGTGCCATGTATGTTTGAACATTCAAAGTTACTAAATAGTCTGGGCATATATTCCTGCTTCCTTTATTCAGTGACTGGGGTCTTGCAGTGTGAACCCTTAGGTCCTCATCTTCCTGCTGTTGGGCTGCAAGTGGAGCATTCTCCACGGATGGGTCAATGTACTTGGAGAGACTCAGTGATTGATGTTGATAAGACTAAGCATGATGTCACGTTGGGGCAACATGATTGATCATCCCATGTGACAGGTACTTCCAAGCAAATTTGTGCTCAGTTTCTCTGCCTTGGTCCCTGCTCATCTCAAAATCTCATGCCTACCTGAAGTGGCTGTGAATGAGATTTTGCTGTTTTGACTTTGGTTGTGTTCACACTGTCATCCATATTCCAACAACCTCTATATGGCCAGTCTTGGATCAATCAGAAATTAGCTGCTGAAAATGAATGATGATGATAAAATAACTTAAAGATTAGTCTTAAAGATCTCAAACAATAGGCACTGTGAGTATTCATTTTGGCAGCTTGTTCTATTGTGGGATTGTCCACGAGAAGATCATTGATACATTATTTTATTCATTCATGGGATGGAGATGTCATTGGCTAGACTAGCATTTATTGCCCAGAGGGCAATGAAGTGTCAGTACATTGCTGTGGGTCTGGAGTCACATGTAGACCAGATAAGGATGGCAATTTCCTTCCCTAAAGGACATTAGAGAACTAGATGGGTTTTTCCTGATAATGTTCACCATTAGACTCTTAATTGCAGACATTATTATCAAATTCAAATTCCACCATCTGGCATGGCAGCTTTCAAATCCATTTCTAGCACATTACCTGAGTCTCTGGTTTAACAGTTCAGTGATGATACCACTGGGCTATCACCTCCCCAGAACTGCATGGGAAACAATTGAAGACTGCAGATCGGGTGGATGGCTAGCTCATGTTTTGTCATTGCTGGAGGGCAAAAGGTTCTTGTTCAATTTTGTCCAGTCAAGACCATGTTTTAGAGAACATAGTCAATCTTCTTCCTTCCCTTCTCCCATTCCAAATGTTTGACTAATGACAGACTGATTTGACAGGGTACTTTCTCTGGAACTGGCATTCTGCTAATCTGACACTCAGAAGTTGCTCCTGGACTTTTAATTCTCCTATGTCCTCATATTAAAAAAGTACAGAAAGCTGGACAAGTAGCTTTATGTATCTATAGTCAAGAATATGGTTTTCACCTCAGAAAATGCTGGAGAAACTCAGCGGGTCTGGAAGCATCTCTGGAGAGAGAAACAGCATAACATTTTGATTCTGGTACGACTTCTCTTCAGAATTGAATGGTGACAGAAAATGTTCTTGTAAGTTTTTTTGACAGAGGCAGAGTCCCAGTGGAAAGGAGTTATGGTATGGAAAGATAAAAAGAAACATAAAATGGATGTAAATTAAAGTGCGAAAGGGAGAGAATTGGTCCTCGGCTAGTAGATGAAGCACAAACAAGACACAGCTGTGAGAAGGAAGGGGGTGGAGAATGTAAGAAAAAAGGAGAACAGATACAGGTTCTGAAGTTATTGATTTTGATATTGAGACCTCAAGGCTGTAAAATCCCGAAGCAGAAAGTCGATGATCATTTAGCTACCGTTGTGCTTCGTTTGAACATTGCAGACAAGCCCAAGTCAGAAATGTTAGCATGGGAGCAAGATGGTTTATTGAAATGGAAAGCAACTGGGAAGTCAGGGTCAATCCTATGGACAGGGCGGAGGTACGCTGCAAAGCAGTCGCATGGGTTTGTAAAGACAAGACAGCTTGGCTTGTTTCTTTTCATGGAATTTGTAGAATCCCTACAGTGCGGAAACAGGACATTTGGCCCAACAAGTTCACACTGACCCTCCAAAGAGCAAGCCACCCAGAACCATTTCCTAATCCTACTATTCTACATTTACCCCTGACTAATGCACTTAACCTATACATCCCTGAACACTACGGGCAATTGAGCATGGCCAATTCACATAAACTGCACATCTTTGGATTGTGGGAGGAAACTGGAGCACCCGAAGAAAACCCATGCAGACACAGGGAGAATGTGCAAACTCCACACAGACAGTCATCTGAGATTAGAATCGAACCTGGGTCCCTGGCGCTGTGAGGCAACAGTGTTAACCACTGAGCCCCCATGAAATTTCTGTCTTGTTCCCTTCACTCTGAGAGGACACATTCTCTCCCTTTTATATCTTAGTTTGCACTTATTTAACATGTCTTTTTATCTTTCTCCACTTTAACAACCATTTTGTCTTTTGCAATGGGCATCTGTCATTGTCAAAAGTATATAAATTAATTCTTCAACATCTTTCAGTTCTGAAGAGTCATACTGGACTTGAAACGTTCACTATCTGTCTGTCTCCACAGCTGCTCCCTAAATTACTCAGGTTCATCAGCATTCTCTGTGTTTGCTTCAGACTCCCAGAATTGGCAGGTCCCAAAGAAATGGTAGCACAGTGAGCACGGACTGGGTCCTGGAGTGATGGCAACACAGTGAGCAAGGGATGGGTCCTGGAGTGATGTCAGCACGGTGCGCACAGGCTGGGTCCTGGAGTGATGGCAGCATAGTGTGCACAGGCTGGGTCCTGGAGTGATGGCAGCACAGTGAACACAGGCTGGGTCCTGGAGCGATGGCAGCACAGTGAGCACAGGCTGGGTCCTGGAGCAATGGCAGCAGAGTGGGCATGGGCTGAGTCCTGGAGCGAGGGCAACACAGTGAGCACAGGCTGGGTCCTGCAGCAATGGCAGCACAGTGAGCACGGGCTGGGTCCTGGAGTGATGGCAACACAGAGAGCATTGGCTGGGTCTGGGAGCAATGGCAGCACAGTGCGCACGGGCTGGATCCTGGAAAGATGTAAGCACAGTGAGCAAGGGCTGGGTCCTGGAGTGATGGCAGCACAGTGAGCACGGGCTGGGTCCTGCAACAATGACAGCAGAGTGTGCACGGTCTGGTCCTGGAGCTATGGCAGCACAGTGAGCACGGGCTGGGTCCTGGAGCGATAGTGGCACAGTGAGCAATGGGCAGGGTCGTGGAGTGATGACAGCACAGTGAGCACGGTCTGGGTCCTGGAGTGATGACAGCAGAGTGAGCACCGGCTGGGTCCTGGAGCGATGACAGCACAGTGAGCACGGGCTGTGTCCTGGAGCGATGGCAGCACAGTGAGCACGGGCGGGGCCCTGGAGCGATGACAGCACAGTGAACTCGGTCTGGGTCCTGCAGCAATGGCAGCAGTGGGTGCACAGTCTGGGTCCTGGAGCTATGGCAGTACAGTGAGCACAGTCTGTGTCCTGGAGTGATGGTGGCACAGTGAGCAATGGGCAGGGTCGTGGAGAGATGACAGCACAGTGAGAACAAGCTGGGTCCTGGGGCGTGACAGCACAGTGAGCACGGACTGAGTCCTGGGGCATGACAGCACAGTGAGCACGGGCTGAGTCCTGGCGTGTTGGCAGCACAGAGAGCACGGTCTGGGACCTGCAGCGATGTCAGCAGAGTGAGCACAGGCTTGGTCCTGGAGTGATGGCAGCACAGTGAGCAAGGGATGGGTCCTGGAGTGATGTCAGCACGGTGCGCACAGGCTGGGTCCTGGAGTGATGGCAGCACAGTGAGCACGGGCTGGGTCCTGGAGTGATGGCAACACAGTGAGCATTGGCTGGGTCTGGGAGCAATGGCAGCACAGTGAGCACAGGGTCCTGGAGTGATGGCAGCACAGTGAGCAAGGGCTGGGTCCTGGATTGATGGCAGCACAATGAGCACAGGCTGGGTCCTGGAGCGATAGTGGCACGGTGAGCACAGGCTGCGTCCTGGACTGATGACAGCACACAGCGTACGGGCGAGGTCCTGGAGTGAAGGGAGCACAGTGAGCATGTGCTGGGTCCTGGAGAGATGGCAGCACAGTGAGCACGGGCTGGGTCCTGGAGTGATGGTAGCACAGTGAGCAAGGGCTGAGTCCTGGAGTGATGGCAGCACAGTGAGCACGGGCTGGGTCCTGGAGTGCTGGCAGCACAGTGAGCACGGGCTGGGTCCTGGAGTGATGACAGCACAGTGACCACAGGCTGAGTCCTGGAGCAATGGCAGCACAGTGAGCATGGGCTGTGTCCTGGAACGATGACAGCACAGTGAGCACAGGCTGGGTCCTGGAGTGATGGCAGAACAGTGAGCTCGGGCTGGCTCCTGCAGCGATGGCAGCACAGTGAGCAGGGGCTGGGTCCTGGAGCGATGGTGGCACAGTAGCACGGTCTGGGTAATGGAGCGATGGCAACACAGTGAGCACAGGCTGGGTAATGGAGCGATGGCAGCACAGTGAGCACGGGCTGGGTCCTGGAGCGATGGTGGCACAGTAGCACGGTCTGGGAAATGGAGCGATGGCAGCACAGTATGCACGGGATGTGTCCTGCAGCGATGGCAGCAAAGTGAGCACAGGCTGGGTCCTGGAGTGATGGCAGAACAGTGAGCTCGGGCTGGCTCCTGCAGCGATGGCAGCACAGTGAGCACGGGCTGGGTCCTGGAGTGATGGCAACACAGTGAGCACGGCTGGGTCCTGGAGAGATGGCAGCACAGTGAGCACAAGCTGAGTCCTGGAGCAATGGCAGCAGAGTGCGCATGGGCTGGGTCCTGGAGCGATGACAGCACAGTGAGGACGGACTGGGTCCTGGAGCAATGGCAGCACAGTGAGCACGGGCTGTGTCCTGGAGCGATTGCTGCACAGTGAGCACGGGCTGGATCCTGGAGTGATGGCAGCACAGTGAGCACGGGCTGTGTCCTGGAGCGATGGCAGCATAGTGAGCACAGGCTGAGTCCTGGAGTGATTGCTGCACAGTGAGCACGGGCTGGATCCTGGAGTGATGGCAGCACAGTGAGCACAGGCTGGGTTTGGGAGCAATGGCAGCACAGTGAGGACCAGATGGCTGCTGGAGTGATGACAGCACAGTGAGCATGGGCTAGGTCCTGGAGCGATGGCAGCACAGTGAGCTCGGCTGGGTCCTGCAGCGATGGCAGCATAGTGAGCTCGGGCTGGGTCCTGCAGCGATGGCAGCAGAGTGCACACAGGCTGAGTCCTGGAGTGTGGCAGCATAGCGAACACGAGCTGGGTCCTGGAGTGATGGCAACACAGTGAGTACGGACTGGGTCCTGGAGTGATGACAACACAGTGAGCACGGACTGGGTCCTGGAGTGATGGCAGCACAGTGAGCAAGGGCTGAATCCTGTAGTGATGGCAGCACAGTGAGCACGGACTGGGTCCTGGGGTGAAGACAGCACAGTGCGCAATGACTGGATCCTGGAGTGATGGCAGCACAGTGAGCACGTGCTGTGTCCTGGAGTGATGGTAGCACAGTGAGCACGGGCTGTGTCCTGGAGTGATGACAGCACGGTGAGTACGGGCTGGGTCCTGGAGTGATGACAGCACAGTGAGCACGTGCTGTGTCCTGGAGTGATGGCAGCACAGTGAGCACGGGCTGTGTCCTGGAGTGATGACAGCAC
>NC_057712.1:67483922-67487408 GCF_004010195.1 Chiloscyllium plagiosum | reverse complement strand
ACGGGCTGGGTCCTGGAGTGATGGCAGCATAGTGAGCACGAGCTGGGTCCTGGAGTGATGGCAACACAGTGAGTACGGACTGAGTCCTGGAGTGATGGCAACACAGTGAGCACGGACTGGGTCCTGGAGTGATGGCAGCACAGTGAGCAAGGGCTGGATCCTGGAGTGATGGCAGCACAGTGAGCACGGACTGGGTCCTGGGGTGAAGACACCACAGTGCGCAATGGCTGGATCCTGGAGTGATGGCAGCACAGTGACCACAGGCTGAGTCCTGGAGCAATGGCAGCACAGTGAGCACGGGCGGGGTCCTGGAGTGCTGGCAGCACAGTGAGCACGGGCTGAGTCCTGGAGCGATAGCAGCACAGTGAGCACAGGCTGGGTCCTGGAGTGCTGGCAGCACAGTGAGCAAGGGCTGGGTCCTGGAGTGATGGTGGCACAGTGAGCACAAGCTGTGTCCAGGAGTGATGGAAAAACAGTGAGCACGGGCAGGCTCATTGAGCGATGACAGCACAATGAGCACAATGAGCACGGACTGGATCCTGGAGTGATGGCAAAACAGAGAACACCGGCTGGGTAATGGAGCAATGGCAGCACAGTGAGCAACGGTTGGATCCTGGAGTGATGGCAGCACAGTGAGAATGGGCTGGGTCTGCAGCGATGGCAGCACAGTGTGCACGGGATGTGTCCTGCAGCGATGGCAGCAAAGTGAGCACAGGCTGGGTTCTGGAGTGATGGCAGAACAGTGAGCTCGGGCTGGCTCCTGCAGCGATGGCAGCACAGTGAGCACGGGCTGGGTCCTGGAGCGATGGTGGCACAGTAGCACGGTCTGGGTAATGGAGCGATGGCAACACAGTGAGCACAGGCTGAGTAATGGAGCGATGGCAGCACAGTGAGCACGGACTGGGTACTGGAGCGATGGCAGCACAGTGAGCATGGACTGAGTCCTGGAGTAATGGCAACACAGTGAGCACAGGCTGGGTCCTGGAGCAATGGCAGCAGAGTGGGCATGGGCTGAATCCTGGAGCGAGGGCAACACAGTGAGCACAGGCTGGGTCCTGCAGCGATGGGAGCACAGTGAGCACAGGCTGGGTCCTGGAGTGATGGCAACACAGTGAGCATTGGCTGGGTCTGGGAGCAATGGCAGCACAGTGCGCACGGGCTGGATCCTGGAGTGATGTAAGCACTGTGAGCAAGGGCTGGGTCCTGGAGTGATGGCAGCACAGTGAGCACGGGCTGGGTCCTGCAGCAATGACAGCAGAGTGTGCACGGTCTGGGTCCTGGAGCGATGGCAGCACAGTGAGCACGGGCTGGGTCCTGGAGCGATAGTGGCACAGTGAGCAATGGGCAGGGTCGTGGAGTGATGACAGCACAGTGAGCACGGGCTGGGTCCTGGAGTGTTGGCAGCACAGTGAGCACAGGCTGGGTCCTGGAGTGATGACAGCAGAGTGCGCACGGGCTGGGTCCTGGAGCGATGGCAGCACAGTGATCACGGTCTGGGTACTGGAGCGATGGCAGCACAGTGAGCACGGGCTGTGTCCTGGAGCGATGGCAGCACAGTGATCACGGTCTGGGTACTGGAGCGATGGCAGCAGAGTGCATATGGGCTGGTTCCTGGAGCGATGACAGCACAGTGAGCACAGGCTGAGTCCTGGAGCGATTGCTGCACAGTGAGCACGGGCTGGATCCTGGAGCGATGGCAGCACAGTGATCACGGTCTGGGTACTGGAGCGATGGCAGCACAGTGAGCATGGACTGAGTCCTGGAGTAATGGCAACACAGTGAGCACAGGCTGGGTCCTGGAGCAATGGCAGCAGAGTGGGCATGGGCTGAGTCCTGGAGCGAGGGCAACACAGTGAGCACAGGCTGGGTCCTGCAGCGATGGCAGCACAGTGAGCACGGGCTGGGTCCTGGAGTGATGGCAGCACAGTGAGCACGGGCGGGGCCCTGTAGTGATGACAGCACAGTGAGCTTGGGCGGGGTCCTGCAGCAATGGCAGCATTGGGTGCACAGTCTGGGTCCTGGAGCTATGGCAGTACAGTGAGCACGGTCTGGGTCCTGGAGCGATGGTGGCACAGTGAGCAATGGGCAGGGTCGTGGAGAGATGACAGCACAGTGAGCACAAGCTGGGTCCTGGGGCGTGACAGCACAGTGAGCACGGACTGGGCCCTGGGGCATGACAGCACAGTGAGCACGGGCTGGGTCCTGGCGTGTTGGCAGCACAGAGAGCACGGTCTGGGACCTGCAGCGATGTCAGCACAGTGAGCACGGGCTGGGTCCTGGAGCGATGACAGCAGAGTGAGCACAAGCTGGGTCCTGGGGTGATGGCAGCACAGTGAGCATGGGCTGGGTCCTGCAGCGATGGCAGCAGAGTGCGCACAGGCTGGGTCCTGGAGTAATGGCAGCACAGTGAGCAAGGGATGGGTCCTGGAGCTATGACAGCACAGTGAACTCGGTCTGGGTCCTGCAGCAATGGCAGCAGTGGGTGCACAGTCTGGGTCCTGGAGCTATGGCAGCACAGTGAGCATGGGCTGGGTCCTGGAACGATGGTGGCACAGTAAGCACGGGCTAGGTCCTGGATCGATGGTGGCACAGTGAGCAATGGGCAGGGTCGTGCAGAGATGACAGCGCAGTGAGCACGGGCTGGGTCCTGGCGTGTTGGCAGCACAGTGAGCACGGTCTGGGGCCTGCAGCGATGGCAGCAGTGGGTGCACAGTCTGGGTCCTGGAGCTATGGCAGCACAGTGAGCACGTGCTAGGTCCTGGAGCGCTGGTGGCACAGTGAGCAATGGGCAGGGTTGTGGAGAGATGACAGCGCAGTGAGCACGGGCTGGGTCCTGGCGTGTTGGCAGCACAGTGAGCACGGTCTGGGGCCTGCAGCGATGTCAGCACAGTGAGCACGGACTGGGTCCTGGGGCATGACAGCACAGTGAGCACAGGCTGTGTCCTGGAGCGATGGCAGCACAGTAAGCACGGTCTGGGTACTGGAGCGATGGCAGCAGAGTGCGCATGGGCTGGGTCCTGGAGTGATGACAGCACAGTGACCACAGGCTGAGTCCTGGAGCGATGGCAGCACAGTGAGCACGGGCTGGGTTTGGGAGCGATGGCAGCACAGTGAGGACCAGATGGCTGCTGGAGTGATGGCAGCACAGTGAGCATGGGCTGGGTCCTGCAGCGATGGCAGTACAGTGAGCTGGGGTTAAGTCCTGCGGCGATGGCAGCACGGTGAGCACGTGCTGGGTCCTGCAGCGATGGCAGCAGAGTGCGCACAGGCTGGGTCCTGGAGTGATGGCAGCATAGTGAGCACGAGCTGGGTCCTGGAGTGATGGCAACACAGTGAGTACGGACTGAGTCCTGGAGTGATGGCAACACAGTGAGCACGGACTGGGTCCTGGAGTGATGGCAGCACAGTGAGCAAGGGCTGGATCCTGGAGTGATGGCAACACAGTGAGCACGGACTGGGTCCTGGGGTGAAGACACCACAGTGCGC
>NC_057712.1:67469017-67478351 GCF_004010195.1 Chiloscyllium plagiosum | reverse complement strand
TGCTCACTGTGCTGCCATCACTCCAGGACCACGCACTTGCTCACTGTGCTGCCATCACTCCAGGACCCAGCCCGTGCTCACTGTGCTGCCATCACTCCAGGATCCAGCCCTTGCTCACTCTGCTGCCATCGCTCCAGGACCCAGCCCGTGCACACTGTCCTGTCATCACTCCAGGACCCAGCCCTTGCTCACTGTGCTGCCATTGCTCCAGGACCCAGCTCTTGCTCACTGTGCTGCCATCACTCCAGGATCCAGCCATTGCTCACTGTGCTGCCATCACTCCAGGGCACAGCCCGTGCTCACTGTGCTGCCATCACTCCAGGGCCCAGCCCGTGCTCACTGTGCTGCCATCACTCCAGGACCCAGCCCGTGCTCACTGTGCTGCCATCACTCCAGGACCACGCACTTGCTCACTGTGCTGCCATCACTCCAGGACCCAGCAAGTGCTCACTGTGCTGCCATCACTCCAGGATCCAGCCCTTGCTCACTCTGCTGCCATTGCTCCAGGACCCAGCCCGTGCACACTGTCCTGTCATCACTCCAGGACCCAGCCCTTGCTCACTGTGCTGCCATTGCTCCAGGACCCAGACGGTGCTCACTGTGCTGTCATCGCTCCAGGGCCCAGACTGTGCTCACTGTGCTGTCATCGCTCCAGGGCCCAGCCCGTGCTCAATGTGCTGCCATCTCTCCAGGACCCAGCCCATGCCCACAGTGCTGTCATTGCTCTAGGATTCAGCCAGTGTGCATTCTGCTGCCATCGCTCCAGGACCCAGCCCATGCCCACAGTGCTGTCATTGCTCTAGGATTCAGCTGGTGTGCATTCTGCTGCCATCATTCCAGGACCCCGCCCTTGCTCACTGTGTTGCCACTGCTCCAGGACCCAGCCCATGTCCACTGTGCTGCCATCGCTCCAGGACCCAGCCCGTGCTCACTGTGCAGCCATCCCTCAAGGATCCAGTCCGTGCTCACTGTGCTGTCATCGCTCCAGGACACAGCCCTTGTTCACTGTGCTGCCATTGCACCCAGTACTCAGCCCTTGCTCACTGTGCTGCCATCACTCCAGGACACAACCCATGCTCACTGTGCTGGCAGCAGTCCAGGACCCAGTCCGTGCTTGCTGTGCTGTCATTGCTCCAGGACGCAGCCCGTGCTCACTGTGCTGCGATCGCTCCAGGACCCAGTCCGTGTTCACTGTGCTGCGATGGCTCCAGGACCCAGCCCATGCTCATTGTGCAGCCATCGCTCCAGGACCCAGCCCATGCGATGGCAGCACAGTGAGCATGGGCTGGATCCTAGAGCAATCGCAGCACAGTGAGCACGGGCTGGGTCCTGGAGCGATCGCAGCACAGTGAGCACGGGCTGGGTCCTGGAGCGATGACAGCACAGTGCCCACGGGCTGGATCCTGGAGCGAAGGCAGCACAGTGAGCACAGGCTGGATCCTGCAGTGATGGCAGCACAGTGAGCACGGGCTGGATCCTGGAGCGAAGGCAGCACAGTGAACACGGGCTGGGTCCTGGAGCAATGACAGCACAGTGAACACGGGCTGGGTCCTGGAGCGATGGCAGCACAGTGAGCACGGGCTTGGTCCTGGAGTGATGACAGCAGAGTGAGCCTGGGCTGGGTCCTGGAGCGATCGCAGCACAGTGAGCACAGGCTGTGTCCTCGAGCTATGACAGCACAGTGATCACGGGCTTGGTCCTGGAGCGATGACAGCACAGTGAGCATGGGCTGTGACCTCGAGCTATGACAGCACAGTGAGTACGGGCTGGTCCTGGAGCGACGACAGCACAGTGAGCATGGGCTGTGTCCTCGGGCTATGACAGCACAGGGAGCAAGGGCTGGCTCCAGGAGCGATGGCAGCACAGTGAGCACGGGCTGTGTCCTCGAGCTATGACAGCACAGTGAGTATGGGCTGGTACCTGGAGCGATGACAGCACAGTGAGCACAGGCTGTGACCTCGAGCTATGACAGCACAGTGAGTACGGGCTGGTCCTGGAGCGACGACAGCACAGTGAGCATGGGCTGTGTCCTCGGGCTATGACAGCACAGGGAGCAAGGGCTGGCTCCAGGAGCGATGGCAGCACAGTGAGCACGGGCTGTGTCCTCGAGCTATGACAGCACAGTGAGTATGGGCTGGTACCTGGAGCGATGACAGCACAGTGAGCAAGGGCTGGATCCTGGAGTGATGACAGCACAGTGAGCATGGGTTGGGTCTGGGAGCAATGGCAGCACAGTGAGCATGGACTGGGTCCTGCAGTGATGGCAGCACAATGAGCACGGGCTGGGTCCTGCAGTGATGGCAGCAGAGTGAACCTGGGCTGGATCCTGGAACAATGGCAGCACAATGAGCTCGGGCTGGGTCCTGGAGCGAGGGCAGCACAGTGAGCATGGGCTGGGTCCTTCAGTGTTGGCAGCACAGTGAGCACAGGCTGGGTCCTGGAACGATTGCAGCAGAGTGAGCACGGGCTGGGTCCTGGTGATGACAACACAGTGAGCCTGGGCTGGGTCCTGGAGCAATGGCAGCAAAGTGAGCATGGGCTGTGACCTCGAGCTATGACATCACAGGGAGCAAGGGCTGGGTCCTGGAGCGATGGCAGCACAGTGAGCATGGGCTGTGTCCTCGAGCTATGACAGCACTGAGCACGGGCTGGGACCTGGAGCGATGGCAGCACAGTGAGCACAGGCTGTGTCCTCGAGCTATGACAGCACAGTGAGCATGGGCAGGGACCTGCAGTGATGGCAGCAGAGTGAGCACGGGCTTGGTCCTGGAGTGATGACAGCAGAGTGAGCCTGGGCTGGGTCCTGGAGCAATGGCAGCACAGTGAGCATGTGCGTGGTCCTGGAGCGATCGCAGCACAGTGATCACAGGCTGGGTCCTGGAGCGATGGCAGCACAGTGAGCACGGGCTGGGTCCTGGAGCGATGGCAGCACAGTGAGCACAGGCTGGGTCCTGGAGTGATTGCAGCACAGTGAGCACGGGCTGGGTCCTGGAGTGCTGCCAGCACAGTGAGCAAGGGCAGGGTCCTGGAGCGATCGCAGCACAGTGAGCACAGGCTATGTCCTCGAGCTATGACAGCACTGAGCACGGGCTGGGACCTGGAGCGATGGCAGCACAGTGAGCACAGGCTGGGTCCTGGAGCGATGACAGCACAGTGAGCACGGGCTGTGACTCGAGCTATGACAGCACAGTGAGCACGGGCTGGGTCCTGGAGCGATGGCAGCACAGTGAGCACGGGCTGTGTCCTCGAGCTATGACAGCACAGGGAGCAAGGGCTGGGTCTTGGAGCAATGGCAGCACAGTGAGTATGGGCTGTGTCCTCGAGCTATGACAGCACAGTGAGCATGGGCAGGGACCTGGAGCGATGACAGCACAGTGAGCAAGGGCTGGATCCTGGAGTGATGACAGCACAGTGAGCACGGCTGTGTCCTGCAGTGATGGCGGCAGAATGAGCCTGGGCTGGGTCCTGGAGTGATGACAGCACAGTGAGCTCGGGCTGGGTCCTGGAGCAATGGCAGCACAGTGAGCACGGGCTGGGTCCTGGAACGATTGCTGCACAGTGAGCACGGGCTGGGTCCTGGAATGATGACAGCACAGTGAGCAAGGGCTGGATGCTGGAGCGATGGCAGCACAGTGAGCACGGGCTGGGTCCTGGAATGATAGCAGCACAGTGAGCACGGGCTGGGTCCTGCAGCGATGGCAGCAAAATGCGCGCCGGCTGAATCCGAGAGCAATGACAGCACAGTGAGCACGGGCTGCGTCCTGGTGGGATGACAGCACAGTGAGCAAAGTCTGGGCCCTGGAGCAATGGCAGCACAGTGAGCACGGGCTGGGTCCTGGACCGATGGCAGCAGAGTGCGCACAGGCTGGATCCTGGAGTGATGGCAGCCCAGTAAGCACGGGCTTGGTCCTGGAGTGATGACAGCACAGTGAGCACGGTCTGTGTCCTGGAGCGATGGCAGTTGAGTTCACATGGGCTGGGTCCTTGACTGATGACAGCACAGTGACCACAGGCTGTGTCCTGGAGCGATGGCAGCACAGTGAGCACAGGCTGGGTCCTGGAGCGATGACAGCACAGTGAGCACGAGCTGAGTGCGAGAGTGGGGAGCAGAGTGCGAATGGGCCTGAGCCGCTAGCACATGGAGGTGGCCTGCTTCATGTTCTGTGATGGGCGAGCACGGACTCATGTAGGAAAAGGACGAGAACATCTGAAACGTAAGCACTTTAGAACACTTTTATTGTCATTCTAGATTTCATAACCTCTGTTCGCAAGCTGACCTTTATTTAAAATAATGTAAGAATACTTAAAGTATCTGTACCTAAGATGGCGCTGAGAGGTGACATTTTCAGTGTGCTGCACGTACAATAAATGCTATTCTATTTAATTATTTTGCCTTTATTTGATGACTTTAGCCTCACTTTATTAACCAGAATTCTTGCCTCAGGGCTGCATGTAAAAAATTATAACAATTTGACAGTATTCTGTCTTTCAACAAGAAACTCACAAAAATATTATATTATTTCTGGATTGGTGTTCTGTTCTTCATAGTCACTAGGCCAATAACATGAACTCTATTTTCTCTATCCAGGTACTGCCGGACCTGCTTTTTCTTTGTTTATATCTGAGTTGGAGTCCATTACTAGTTTTCCATAATTGAAAGGTGAGAAACAGTGGAGTAGATGTCTGCAGTGATGAAATTAGGAAAGAGAAATGTAAATGAGTGTCCTCTTGCTACGCCCCAGCCTCTGAACAGATGCTGTTTGATAGCAAATTTGCATTTCTTTGGTACAGTCATTTTAGCAGACTGTTTTGTCTATGTGACACAGGTAATTTCAAATTCAGTTTAAAAGCTGTCTTCACAGCTTTGCTGTCCCCGGTTCTGCTTAATTGCACTGAGCTGCATATGTTGTTATCTGTTAATACTGATAACAGCATGTGTGGGCATCAGCTTGACAGAAATGTTGGTATGTGTCATGACGTGAAGTAAGTAATCGTAGAAACCAGTTCCATTACTTCATGGGTATAGAGCAATTCAGTCTTGCTCAGTCTATTGTTCGTGTATTCATGGATCTTAGCAAATAAGTAGGCAGCAAGAGAGAATGAACATTGGGAGAAATCACCAGGTGTGATTATGTGCATTCCTTGACATTCCTTCACATCAATAAAATAAATAAAACCACTTGTTGACAGCATGGGAACAACCCTATCTTGATTGTTAGAGTAGTTGCTTGGGGGTTATTTACGTACCACATTTTTTGTTGTTCCAATGCACCTCGTAGTACATGAACTACTTTTTGAAGTGTAATCATAGTTATAACATGGATAAACGGCATTCAATCTGTGTACTGCCACAGATAGTCAGGAGATAAATAATCAGGCAAGCTGTTAAAAGGATGTTGTGTGAAGGAGAAAAGAAAAGACCAAAACAAACTTATTGCTTTTAGAGGGAGGTTGTGCATTTTAAACAAGAGAGTTGAACCTCAAAATATGTTGTAAGAATAATTATAATATAAGAAACTGTTTAAAAATGTCTGTGGATAAGATTAATTTGATTTTGCTGTATCTACTGATTTGTTCATCAGTATCATCTGTTTCCTCTTTTCCATAAAGCATTTCATTCCGGTCATCCTTGCTCTCTACAAATTGCGCTGGCTAATTCTCTGTTTTCCTTGTAAAATGATACTTTCTTTTATTCACTTGTGGGTCGTGAGTGTTGCTAGCTGGCTAGCATTTCTTGCCCTTCCTTGGTTGTCCTTGAGAAGGTGCTGATGATTTGCCTTCTTGACCTGCTGCTGTCTATGTATTGTAGGATAACTCAAAAAACACTTAGGGAGAGAATTCCAGGATTTTGACTCAGTGACACTGAAGGAACGATGATATATTTCCACGTCTGGATAGTGAATGGCATGGAGGAGAACTATAAGTTGGTGATGTCTCCAAGTATCTACTTCCTTTGTCTTTCCAGATGGAAGTGGTCATGGGTTTGGAAGGAGCTGTTTAAGGATCTTTGGTGAATTTCTGCAGTCCATCTTGTAGACAGTACATACTGTTGTGACTGAGCGTCAGTGGTAGAGGAATTGTATGCTTTTGGTTGTAGTGTCAATCAAGCAGGATACTTTGTCCGGAATGTTGTCAAGCTTGTTGAGAGTTGTTGGAGCTGCAAGTGGAGAGCATTCCATTATACTCCTGATTTGTGCCTTGTAGATGGTGGACAGGCTTGGGGAAGCCCCAAGGTACAGTATTCCTAATGTCTGACATGCTGTTGTAGCCACTGTGTTAATGTAGTGAGTCTAGTGAGTTTCCTAGTCAACAATAATCACCAGGATTTTGATAGTGTCGGATTCACTGATGGTAACACCATTGAATGTCAAGGGCAATGGTTAGGTTGTCTCTTGTTTGAGATGGTCATTGCCTGGCATTTGTGGGACATGCATGTTATTTGTCACTTGTCAGCCTAAGCTGGATATTGTCCAGATCTTGTTGCATTTGAACATGAATTGCTTAAGTTTCTGAGGAGTTGCAAATAGTGCCGAATATTGTGCAATCATTGGCAAACATTTAACCTTATGATGGAGAGAAGATCATTGACGAAACAGCTGAA
Organism: Chiloscyllium plagiosum; assembly: GCF_004010195.1. Taxonomy (NCBI): domain Eukaryota; kingdom Metazoa; phylum Chordata; class Chondrichthyes; order Orectolobiformes; family Hemiscylliidae; genus Chiloscyllium; species Chiloscyllium plagiosum. Next base: position 67,471,750 of record NC_057712.1, on the reverse strand, counting down.
GCTAGGATACTAACCTGAGGAACTCCTGTAGAAGGGTCCTGAAGCTGAGATGACTGACCTCCAACAACCACAACCATCTTCCTTTGTGTCAGGTATGACTCCAACCAGCAGAGAGTTTCCCCTTGATACACATTGATTCCAGTTTGGCTGGGGCTCCTTAATGCCACATTCAGTTGAACATGACCTTAATGTCAAGAGCTGTTTCTCTGACCTCATTATTGGACATCAAGGTTTTCATCTTTATTTTCAAAACAATCAACTCATTTAACTTCATTTATTTATCTCATTTTAACTTACCTCACACTCCTGCTGGTCTTCTGCAGCTTTTCATTGTCATACGAATGCTTTCTTATTCACATTCTTTTTAATCTAGTTCCTCCTCCTCACAGACATTCAGCTTGGCTGAATAGTAGAACTCTTCTGAATTAGAAAGTTGTGAGTCCATTCAAGAATTTCATAGAATCATAGAAAGTTTCTAGTGTAAAAAGAATTCATTGAGCCCATTAAGTGGCTGCCAGTCCGTGAAAGAGCAACTACTTCCCTCCTTATTTTCCATAGCACAACAACATTTTTTGCTTCAGGTAATTGTCCTGTTCCAGTCATGTTCAGAATGCTGCATTGAATCTATTTCCACTACACTGTCCGAAAGATGATTTCAGATCATAACCTTGCATTGTGTAAGAAAGTTCTTTTTTAAGTCACTTGTTTTTTTTATCAATGGCTGTCAATCTGGGTTCTCTGGTTCTCAACTTTTCCACTATTGGGAACAGTTTCTCCCTAATACTCTATCCAGATCCATCGTGATTTTGAAGACTTTTATTAAATCTCCTTATCATCTTCTCTTCACCAAGGAAATCCATCTGAACTTCTTCAATCTGTCCACATAACTGAAGCTCTTCATTCTTGGAATCATTCCATCTCTCCTAAATCATGGTGCCAAGAGTTTGACACACTTTTCCAACTGAGGCCAAATCAGGGTTGTTTACAATAATAACTTACATTGTTTTTGCAGTCTGCACTGATATTTATTATGCTCACGATCCACTTTGCCCGTTTTACTGTTCTCAACCTGTCCCACCACTTCTAATGATTTGATTTGAGCACATATGCCATTAAGTTTGTCTACGCCTGCACTCACTTATAAATTGTAGCTTTTATTTAATGTTGCCTTGCCCTGCTTTCCTACCAAAATTATTCACTTCACACTTTTCTGCACCTGACACTTGTCCATCAACCAGTTTCTCTCATTTTGAAGTCTATCTTCCTCATAATTCCCATTGCTTCCATGGTTTCTATCCAGAGCATTGAGTATAGGAGTTGGGAGGTCATGTTGCAGGCTGTGCAGGATATTGGTTAGGCTCCAATCCTATTCCTAGTCTCCCTCCTATCGAAAGAATGTTGTGAAACTTGAAAGGGTTCGGAAAAGATTTACAAGGATGTTGCCAGGGTTGGAGGATTTGAGCTGTAGAGAGAGGCTGAATAGGCAGGTGCTGTTTTCCTTGGAGCGTCGGAGGCTGAAGGGTAATCTTATGGGAGTTTATAAAATCGTGAGGGGCATGGATAGGGCAAACGGACAAGGTCTTTTCCCTAGGCTGGGTGAGCCTAGAACTAGAGGGCATAGGTTTAGGGTGAGAGGGGAAAAATATAAAAGGGGCCTAAAGGGCATCCTTTTCATGCAGAGCTAGGTGCGTGTATGAAATGAGCTGCCAGAAGAAATGGTGGAAGCTGGTACAATTAAAAGGTATATGAATGGGTGTATGCATATGAATAGGAGAAAGAGAGGACTGCAGATGCTGGAGATCAGAGCTGAAAATGTGTTGCTGGAAAAGCACAGCAGGTCAGGCAGCATCCAAGGAACAGGAGAATCGACGTTTCGGGCATGAGCCCTTCTTCATGAATGAGGAGAGTGTGTCCAACAGGCTAAGATAAAAGGTAGGGAGGAGGGACTTGGGGGAGGGGCTCTCCGCGCCTCACCCCACTCCGGCCTATCACCGTCACCTTGACCTCCTTCCACCTATCACATTTCCAACGCCCCCTCCCCCAAGTCCCTCCTCCCTACTTTTTATCTTAGCTTGCTGGACACACTATCTTCATTCCTGAAGAAGGGCTCATGCCCGAAACATCGATTCTCATGCTCCTTGGATGTTGCCTGACCTACTTGTTTTTGGACACCACAAGGGATATATTTCCCTCCCCACCCCTTTCCGCCTTCTGCAAAGACCATACAGGCTAAGATAAAAGGTAGGGAGGAGGGGCTTGGGGGGGGGGCGTTGGGACCTTGACCTCCTTCCACCTATCACATTTCTAACGCCCCTCCCCCAAGTCCCTCCTCCCTACCTTTTATCATAGCCTACTGGACACACTTTCCTCATTCCTGAAGAAGGGCTCATGCCCGAAACATCGATTCTCCTGCTCCTTGGATGCTGCCTGACCTGCTGTGCTTTTCCAGCAACACATTTTCAGCTATGCGTATGAATAGGAAGGGTTTGCAGGGATATGGGCCAAGTGCTGGCAAATGGGACAAGATTAGGTTCGACTATCTGGTCAGCATGGACAAGTTGGACCGAAGGGTCTGTTTCCATGCTGTGGCTATCTCTATGGATCTGTAGCTGCAAATTTTGAAAGCGTACCCAGTGTGGCAAAATCTAGGTTGTTCATCTTTTTGTTCTGCCTGAGTTCTCTGCCTGATGGCAGTTCCAACCCTCAGCATCCTGACCCCCACCATAGTACAGC
>NC_057712.1:67443880-67468517 GCF_004010195.1 Chiloscyllium plagiosum | reverse complement strand
CTGAAATCGCTTTTATGTAAGGATAAAAGAGATTAGTTAGAAACTGATAGTAAGACAGTCATGACCTGTTAAAAAGAACAGGAGTTAACATTTTATTTCATAATCACTGCAAAATCCTTAACCTTCAAAGGAATCATGTTAAATTTCCATAATAGAAATCAGATTCAAAACAGTCCCGGATCTCCAGCTCCAGGGAACAAAGCACAAACATTCAATCACCTACAAACAAATGTGCATTCAAACCGAATCACAAAGGGTTAAACTTTCTATTAGCTGTACAGCTCTTCTCTCTCTCTCTCTTTCTCTCTGTCTCACACACACACACCATATCTCACAAACACTTTCTGAGCTTCCCACAACAACTCCTCTAGAGGCTTCTCTCTCCACCCCGCTATCTTTTGAATATTTTCTGGATGTCTGGCCATGATTTAGTTACCAAGTGTACCCTCAGTAACCCTTCAGCTACTAGCCCTTCTGACACGAAGCATAATCTGATTCCTCCTGACTGAAAGGCTGTTGTCCGTTGACATATAAATTGAAATATTTACAAACCCAGTCTTCATCTGACCCGCACTTTGGCCAGAAGATAGCAGGACGAAGAGTGGATTCCTTAGTCCATACAAAGCAACAATATTTAATCATCTTTTTCCTATCTTTTTCCCTTGTACAAGTATTATTTTTCCAATTCCACAGAGGTGGGACTAGATTGGGTTGGGATGTCTAGTTGGCATGGACGGGTTGGACCGAAGGGTCTATTTCCATGTTGTACATCTCTATGACTCCAAGAGTCTATCCTGCCCAACGGACTTTCTGGAGGGATGTCTTCTGGGACTTCTTTACCCTTTATCCCAGGCGCCTCATTTTTGCTTCCCTTGCCTCCCATAGTGGTCAATCCACCAGTCCCTTAATTTGACAGGTATCACACTCCCAGTCACCCAGGAAATTCTAACTCAAACCCCTATCAAACCCAGGGGACTCTAACCCCAATCAAACCTAGGGGAACATACCTCCCAAAGGACTTTCTGGAGATATGTTGTCAGGAACCCCGCCTCCATGTCCATTTCTTTTTTCCCCGGAGGCTTTTCCTTTACCCTCGGCACAGCCAATATTGAGTTCCTTCGTTAGTCCATTATTAACTACTAGAACTCAATCCCAGCCACCAAGGCAATACTTAAAAGTCAATTTTCTTACTTTGGTCCGTGCATAGAGTGCCTGGCTCAATGTCTCCCTGTGCCTACGGTTCAAGTATTACCACTTAACTGTTTCCTGGTTCAGAATGATTCCCTGAAGAATCTGGTCAGTCTACCGGGAGGGCTCTCCACGGTCGAAAAACATAGGACCGTTCTAAAAGGGAATGGGATGCGTCTTCCCAGCGATCGACGGTGCCTTCTCCGCCGGTGATGACAGGATCTCGGATAGGAGCCCCCAGTTGTGAGAAACGAAGCTCACTGTTCAATAATTTTAGTCCGAGTCAAATTCTGAAGCAGTCTTTATTCATACGGTCTTGCAAGCTGGGTGACCACAAAGTAGGCACATTGATCAGGAGGTTACATTACAATTTATACAGTTCAATTGAATCTCCCGGTACTCCCTGTTTACTTCATTTCTGATAGTTGTATTGCTCTGTGCAGCTGCTCATCTAATCAGCTTACCACATCTGTCTGTGGCCTGTTGTTGGTGTGCAAACCCCCCCCCACCCCAACACCACCACCTCCTTGATGGCTGGGTCTTATTACTTTTGTAGATGCAACACTGGGTCTTATTTGGTTATCTTGTTCATACTAACTCCCTATGTGCGTGACAATTGCAACTGTCGTGTCAATACATCTATCTCTACCAGTCGACCACCTCCCTTTTTGGTTTGTTATTTCTTGGTCTACACCCTCGTGATTCCGCCTTGCGATTTTTGCAGAAGCAAGATGCAGCTATTTGTAACTGTTTGTGCAAGCAAATCTAGCTTAACATACAATCCCCCCCACCCCCCATGACTCAGCCTTGTGATTTTTGCAGAAACAATAACCTTCGCAAGCGCCTCTCACATGGGGTAAACCCATTTTTGGCTTAGTGTTCCCATGATGCCTATTAACATTTTTACGTGAAGTTGCTATGTTTTAGTTAATTGCAATGGCATTATTTCTAAACACATAGCATTGAAAGTCTATTTTGTTATTTTTATGTGCATGTCCATATAATTAAACATAAAAAAAACTTTGTGTATAGAAGAAAAAGTATGTCTTCTTTATGAAACTTACATCAAACCTCTAACATAGAGAAAACATTGGAGATCCCCACCTTTTTATCGCAAATGCCAGTGCCCTACCAAAAATAAAAATCAGTTTATAATATAGTTAATGTTAACAGTACTGATTTCTCTACTAGGCACAGACAAAAGCTTCTGCACATAATAGACTGGAGTCGCAGGTCATAGTGACTGTCTTAAAAACCATTACAAATCATGCTCTAATGAGGAGCATGCCAGACACTGGAGACACTGTTTATGACCAACTTTGCTAATGTGCCAAACACTCTCTCAATCAAATATTTTGAGTAATGTGAACCACCCAAAATTGTTTTTACTGGGAAATTGTTCACATTGCAGTAATGCCAAGAGCAAAGGAGAATAAAATATGCATCGTCCATGTGCTGAACAAATAATAGAATATAGTTGCATGGAGTCCAGAAAATGTTTGAAATCAACTGGATAAAGATGAGACAGATGTTGAAGGAGTGTTTGATGTAATGGTGGAGCTCAGTTTGATATCAAAAACAATGCAAGTTAAGAATGTATAAGTTCCATTAATGAAACAAGTAGGCAGTACCCTTCACAAAAAGCAGGCAGATTTTCAGGCTGCATTTCATGCTGTGAGCAGATCTTACTGCTCAGGAACATCATAAACCATTCTATCCGAAACTATTGACTTAAAATATTTCAAGATGATTTTGTTAGCAACCATCAGCAGTCACTCTGATACATTGTGAGACACCACGGCATCACAGAGGAGTCTATTATCATTTTCTTGCCGTTATACATGTCTACAGTTGTTGCATCAAGGCCAGCCTAGGCACCTTCGACCATTCAACATTTTTGCAGGAGTACAATAAGGTTGTATACTCCCTCCAGTCCTGCTGGTTATTGATTTCATTGTGAAGATAGCAATGGTAGTGTAGACATTGTATCCCATGGCAACCCCATCAGTTGATGGGCCTGGATTTTACAGATGACACTGCCTTGCTGGCTAAAGAATTGCATATAGCCCAGGGCAGGACCTTGCATGAAGAGTAGAAACACCAAAATTGGTGAAAATCTGTGAGAACGCCAAGACAGGAATAACTGGATGACAACAAACTCCCCATGCTTCCACCACCACTATCAGCATCAGGCAATGGATGTTAAATCCCTTCCTAGGAAGGAATGTCTCCAGAGAAGGTGAGGCAGAGATTGACCTCCACATGAGAATTGGCAAAGCAGCATGAGCCTTTCAGCAGCTCTCCGTGGTGTGAACATCCAACACCATCAACACAGGTCATGGAGCTGTGTTCCACATGTCCATTTGAGTACCAACTACAGTATGTGGCAGTGCGACATGGTAAAGAACAGCAAAGTGTCAAATGAGTGTCAAATGAGCAAAGGTGCTACTTACATTGGATCCTGAGCATAACATGCAAAAACAATGGAGAAGTGCTAATGAGGACAGGATACTGTGAGACAGTGTGATAGAGAGACAACTGAAATCATTAGGACATACATTTTACCTGCCAGAAATACCCTCTTCTAGAGTGCTTGTACAATGGTCACCACCAGTTTGAAGATAAAGCAAGTTCCATCAAAGAAGCATGAAGAGGCCATTTAAGGAGGGACCTTCAAAACCAGACAACTACCCTAGCTGTTTGAAAAAGGGTTGCAAAAGACAAGGGCCAGTGGTGGAGTCCTGCTGCCCATTATCCTACATGGGATGGAAGTAAGTAACGGCTTATTGGGTCAATTAAAATATAAAGTGCTAGTGGCAATGCCCCTAGGACATCAAATTAATAGCATATTGTACATGAATTATGCTAGAACATTCGCACTAATTACTAATATAACAAATAGGTGGTGGTCTTTGGACAATAGTTCATGAATATAGTGAAACAAGTTATGTTTGCCACCATATAGTTTTTATAAGCTCAATATCACTTCTTGCTAATGATTTTAAATCAATAGATTTGGAAGAATTTGTGTGGGTAGAGTTGAGGAACCGCAAAAGAAAAAGTATCCTTTTGGGAATTGGGTACAGACTCCTGGCAGTAGTCAGGATTGGAGAAGAAAATACATCAGAAGATAGAAAATGCATGTAAGAATGTCACTATTGCAATAACCATAGGAGACTCCAACATGCAAGATGGCTGGGAAATTCAAGTTGCTAGCAGATCTTAAATAAAGGAATTCATGGAATGCTTACAGTACTTTTTTTTAGAGTAAATTGTGGTGGAGTCCACTACAGACAGACAGTTCCAGATTTGATTGTGTAATAAGGCAGACTTGATTAGGGAGCTTAAGGTGAAGGAACCCCTAGGAGGCAGTGACCATAATCTGATAGAATTCATCCTGGAGTTTGAGAGGGAGAAGGTAGAATCAGGTGTAACAATATTACAATGGAGTAAAGGTAATTACAAATACATGAGAAAGGAGCTGGCCAAAGTTGACTGGAAGGGAAGCCTAGCAAGGATAATGGTGGAGCAGTAATGACAGCAGGTAATTCTGGGGGTAATTCAGGAAGCAGAGCAGAAATTCATCCTAAGGAATGAAAAGCATACTGGGGGGAGTATGAGACAACCATAGCTGACAAGGGGAGACAGCATAAAAACAAAATTAAAGCGTAGAATATGGTGAAAATTAGTGGGAGGCCAGAGGATTTGGGAACCTTTAAAAACCAGCAGGGAATAACAAAAAAAGCAATAAGGGTGGAGAAGATGAAATAAGAGATTAAGGTAGCTAGTAATATAAAAGAAGATTGCAAGAGTTTTTCTTTTTGATATCTAAAAGATAAGCAACAGGCAAAAGTGGACATTAAACCACTGGAAAATGAGGCTGGAGAAGTGATAATGGGAAACAAAGGAATAATGAGGAACTGAATAGATACTCCACATTAGTGCTCGTGGTGGGAGATACCAGCACACACCAGAACTTCAAGAGAGTTAGGAAGCAGAGGTGAGTGTAGTGGCCATCACTAAGGAGAAGGTACTGGAGAAGCTGAAGATGGATAACTCAACCAGATGAACTATACCCTAGAGTGCTGAAGGGGATGGCTGAAGAGATTCCAGAGATATTAGTGGTGATCTTTCAGGTTTCACTGGAAATTTACACCCCTGTATTGTGCATGTAAGTCTGAGTGTTCATAATTCAGACATTTGTAAATTTTGGACGCCCTGTAGTCAGCTGGATCTCCTGATGAGCAGCTCCAATCAGGAGAGGACTTGACAGATCCAGGAGGTAAAATGCCAGCAGGCCTATGATCAACCCAAAAAGCCCAAAGCTTTCCTTCTGAGATCTCCAATGTCCCTATCAAAGTCTCAGATTTTCTCTAATCCCATTGTCTCCAATTGCACAAATGCTACAATTCTCACAAATTAAACAGTCCCAGCCCACCTTCATGGATTAATGCTTAGTTCTCCTTCCACAGGATTTGCTCTCCCCTCCCCACATGATTACCACAGAATGGGTTCCTTCCATCTCAAGGATTATGATGAAATGCCCAGTATTAATACACTCCTCCTGACATCAGAGTTTGGGGAAAAGAGAGACTATTGTTCAGTATGTTCTAATACATCTAGCTACATCCTGTGAAATCAGGCAATTGGAAGATGATCTCATTAGAGATAGTGTGGTCTTAGGCATAAGAGATTCTGTTGTGAGAGCATGATTGCGCAGGGCGGAGAGAAGTACTCTCAAGAAAACCATTGACGTGTCAGTTATCCGCTGGGCTGTATGACTGGGAGTACATTACAATTGTGGCCTTACTGTGTTGACAGACGCTCCAGGCTAGATGATAATATCAGATTGGGAAAGAGGACAAATTGTTTGGAGAACAGCCAACAATGTCAAGATCAGGATTCAAATTTGTAGAGGTCATCACACAAAAGATAAGAATCATGTCCAGTGCGGGGAAATCGGTGCTGCAATTGCAGGAAGTTGAATCAGTTTGCATTGCATGAAGTTGTTGAGCTGGAAGTAGCAAAACAAGCCTATAAAAATACTTTTTGAAGAGATGTAAGTTGATGAGGCGGAGAAATCACTTTGCACCATCCAATCTGTTTGCAATATGAGATCTCAGGGTGCTAAACGGCTTGTGACTATTAGAATGATCACTGGAGAAGGACAGCATCAAGTGAATGCCAAGTGTCAGATAGAGGCTGGTGCTTTTTGCAAAGCCACAAACTTCTGTAACGTGACTCAGAAATAAGCCCTTGAAAGTGAAGTTGAGACTCGAGAATGAATAATAACCATGCCAAGAAGATAAATAAAGTGAAGAGCACAACGCAATGAGACAAATGAAGATCTGGAGTTCAGCTAAAGATCTCAGCTAAAACAAACCTAAAACCTGGACTAGTAACCCTTAACACACCAGAAGAGATTTGCAATATTTTGCAGATCACAAAGCTAATAACTACAGAACAGATCCTAAAATATATTCACACAAATCTTGGGTGTCTTCTTGGTGAATACAATGTGGGAGTGGATGAGAATGCAAGACCAATTCAGAGGAGACTTTCAACTACCCTCAAGTCCAACCTGAAAGACAAGATTGAAGAGCTGGTAAAAAAGGAAGTAATCAAGACAGTGACAAGATCTAAAGACTGGATTAGTAGTATAGTGGCAGTGAAAAAGCCTGGGAAACTGAGAGTATGTATAAATGCAAGAAATCTCAATAAAACAGTGAAGACGTTTCACTATCCCATACCAACCACTGAAGAATATTTTCCACAATTTGCCAAAGCAAAAGTCTTTACCAATATGTGAGGAATGGTTAATGGCAACTGACCTAGATGAAACCAATGGTATCTTATGCACATTCTAGATGTCAGTTTGGAGATACAGCTGACTGCACATGCAAACAGCATGTGATAATGATCTTTCCAGAGTGGAAGCTAGTTGGATTATTTTCCAGGCATTGGATGTGCTGAAATAATGGAAAAAACATTTCAAACCCTGATCAGAATCTCATGTGACTGCTAGTGAGTGCTTGCCTGATGAACCTGAAGCTGAATGAGAAAAAGATGCAATTAATGATACCCAAAAATGAAATAGGTAGGTCACCTACTGGCAAGAAAAAGACTTCATCCTGATGAAGGGCTTTGGCCCAAATCATCGATCTTCCTGCTTCTCGGATGCTGTCTGACCTGCTGTACTTCTCAAGCATTATCTAATCTTCATCCAGAATATGTCAAAGTGAGAGCTGTAGAGAAATGCAGTAACTAACAAATGCAAAAACAGTGAAACAATTTAGATTAGATTAGATTACTTACAGTGTGGAAACAGGCCCTTCGGCCCAACAAGTCCCCACTGACCCGCCGAAGTGTAACCCACCCAGACCCATTCCCCTACATCTAACACTACGGGCAATTTAGCTCTGGCCAATTCACCTAACTTGCACATCTTTGGACTGTGGGAGGAAACCGGAGCACCCGGAGGAAACCCACCCAGGCACGGGGAGAATGTGCAAACTCCACACAGTCAGTCGCCTGAGGCGGGAATTGAACCCGGGTCTCTGGCGCTGTGAGGCAGCAGTGCTAACCACTGTGCCACTGTGCTGCCCACTAATTTGTTCAATAGAATCATAGAATCATAGAGATGTACATAATGGAAACAGACCCTTCAATCCAACTCCTCCTAAATTAATCTAGTCCCATTTGCCAGCACTTGACCTATATCCCTCTAAACCCTTCCTGTTCATTTGCCTATCCAGATGCCTTTTAAATGTTGTAATTATACCAGTTGCCACCACCCACCTCCTCTAACAGCTCATTCCATACATGCACCACCTTCTGTATGAAAAGTTTGTCCCCTATGTCCATTTTAAATCTTTCCCCTCTCAACGTAAATCTATGCCCTCTGATACTTGAACTATTTAGCAAACATCCTGCCTGATTTGTCATCAGAGTATGAACTTTTATGCAAGATCACTGGTAAGGATATATATTTGCATTATGGCCCAAAGCATGAAGCAGCTATTAATTAAATTAAACAACTCGTAATGACAATGCTAGTGCTGATAGCAATGATGAAGTCACCTTGCAGTGTGATAGTGCTTGGAGAAATCTTCATTCAGCCAGGACAACTAATAACATTGATCCCAAAGGCATTAGTGCAAACTGAATACCATTGCACTCCAGTCAAGAAATAATGCTGGCTATTATCTTTGCTGATGAACATTTATTTATAATACCTGTTTAGAAGAGAAAAAAAATACATATACCACTTCAAAACATTTCCCCAACTGCTTCTATGTGCTCCAAAGCATCTGCAAATTATGCTATTTTGTTTGCACAGATATCACCTAGACATGACAGAAAATTAAAGAAAACTGTTTTACATTCCTGACTGCTGTTGAGAGCAGAACTCCCCATGGAAAAACGTTGAAGATATTAGGGCAGAGTTCAAAAACTTATAGCTCAACATGCTCTGGGAGTAATCAGCTTAATACAGATACTGCATTTGAAAGACAATTTTAATTCAAATAGGCTATACAATTAGATGCACAGAGTAAATAGAGTCATGATTCCTATGGCAATAAGGAAAGAGATGCTGAGGACTGAGTCTTGTCTGAGGTAGGTAAGATAAGGGATTCACAAATATAAGCAATGTGATTAAGCACCACATCAGCTGGTGCAGGTTTGTAACAAATACCAAACAGAGCAAGCAAAAGAACCACTTATGATGTATAGCATATCAGACTGACAATGGATCAAGCTTGAAGTAGACCTTTTCAATTTGCCAGGATTATATTATTATCATTAATCTGACAACTGTAAACTAGTCCAGCTGAGGTCACCAACTACCAATGAGATTGAAGTGTATCTGAAAACAAATGTCAGTCATTATGGCCTGCCAGACATTGAGGTGAATGACAATGGTTCTCAATTCATAGGTGAAGAATTCAGCCACTTCATAAATGATTGTGAAATTCACCATACACCATGTCCACATTATCCCTAGTCAGATGCAAAGGCTGAAGTGGCAGTCAAAAATCATCAAAGTTATCACAAAGCAATTGAGGAAAGCTAGCACAGTTTTGTACAAGGCAACCTTTGTGTGGAGAAATATACCCACTGAAGGCACAGAAAGTAGTCCAGTCCAAAGACTAGTGTTACACTGCCCCAAAAAAATTTGAACCAGATGTAGTAATAAGCATTAGTGACAAAATCAAAAATAAATAACAAAAAGTAAAATTCCAGATTGATAAAAATCCCAAGTCAATGCAATGTTGAGCACTGGGAGCCAGAGAGCAAATGTTCAAAGCTTTCGACAAATCCCAGCCTGCAAGACAACTTCTGACCTGTGTAGAACAGTTGTCACCTTCATTGCAGCAGTTGTGAACACCCCAGATATACCATCACAGCACAGATACATACATACATTTTCCATGCCTTCACTGCAACAAGAACAAGACATTATTCCACCATCTGCACAAAGTACAAAATTATCAGCAGTTTCAGAGATCTACTATTTCACAGTGGCTCAGTAATTAGCACTGCTGCCTCACAGCACCAGGGATCCTGGTTCGATTCCAACCTTGGGCGACGGTGTGTGTGGAGTTTATACGTTCTCCCTGTGTTTGCATGGGTTACTGCTAAGTGCTCTGGTTTCTTCCCACACTCCAACGATGTTCAAGTTAGATGGATTGGCCATATTAAATTGCTCATAGTGTGCAGGGGTGTGTAGGTTAGCTGCATCAGCCATGGGAAGTGCAGGGCTACAGGGATAGATTAGGGGGATGTGTCTAGGTGGAATCCTCTTTGGAGGGTTGATGTGAACTTGTTGAGTCAAATGGCCTGTTTCCACACTGTGGAGATCGTATGACAGAAATGGATCAACAACAGCAGTTACCATGGCAACAGTACTCATTATGAGAAGGGGCCTCCTTGTAGAAGGAACATCACCCTTGTAATAATCATACACCACAGTAACAGACAATGACAACACCCACAAAACCATTATGTGCGATTTAAAGATCATATTTGGAATGTACAGCTAAAGACTGATGAAAATGGAACTGACTAGAGTTTACAAAATATTTCCTAATGAATGGCAACTTTCACATCGGCCATGTCTGTTGGGTAACTTGCATAACTTGTCACTACAAATGATACTGCATGCATCTGTTTGATTTTTGTTCCCCTGAAAAGGGAGGAATATAATTGGTCAGGTGACCTCCACATCTGCTGGGAAATGCCTTTGTGTGCAGTTGGTAGCAGTCAATAAGCATACATCACCTCTAACAGTCAGGTTTTCAGACAAGGAACTGATTTGTGGTGTTTCACATAAACACACCACAGCATGCAGAGAGATTCCTGACTTTCTGCTTCCCCATATTTTTCTGACCCCTTCTCCCCTGGGTGATTAGGTGAGTAAAAATCCAGTCCTGAAATTTTTTGATTTAATTCTGATTTGATGTTGTGCCAATTTACAAGCAAGCAATCTGCTTTTAAAAAGAAAGATGCTTCTCTGTACTTTTGCAAATTGCACACTAAATGGGGGGAGTTCAAAATGTAATGGTCTAAATAGAATCCATACTCACTTCTTCAAATAAATGTAGTTATACATATATGGTACATCTGTACTTAATATTTAAGCGCTCAAATTTATTATGATATATGGCTATCTTTGCACATGCATTATACATTATACTCAACCATTTTTATTGTTGGATTACAGTTTACTGACTTAATCTTGCAACATGCAAAACTTTTCAAAGAGAAAAATGGAATTTCTTGCACAGTATAAATAATCCGATATATTTAACAATGAGGGTGGTCGGTGGCAAGATTGATTTGTGCTTTATGCTGCACTGGAGACAGATTAATAGACTCCTTGGCAGATGAGTCGCCCTGAGAATGCTGTCAAGTGATACCCAAAGTGTTTGCAAGCACTTGCCTGATCTGTGCTGAACAGGAGCAAAGTGGGAGGGGGTTGCGAAGTTGGTGGTAAGAGTTTGGCTCGACGTGCAGAAAGGCCATTGAGTATGCGTGCCTCTCCCTAAATTACATACGATACTGTTAATGATCTAGCTATTGTGCTGTGGTGCCTAAAGGCAAGGCTATGGAATATTCATACAGGTGTCTCCAACTGCTGCTGGAAAGCTGTTCCTGAACACAAGATCTTTTTACAGTAAGGCAATGAATCAAAAGCAGATAGCTATGTTTTGAGAAAAAGCAAAAAACTTCAACTTTTTTAAAACTAATACTTGATAGTGCTGTTTCAACGGTGTGAGGTTATAATTGCAGTGTGAAACAAATAATATGCAAGCTATTTTCACTTTTTTTATTAAAATAGCTTCTGCACTTGAAAAATGTTCAAAATGAAAATAAGGGCCAGGAACTTTGATACCTTTAAAAATGTACGAGTTTCAAAATGAACACTTAACTACACCTATTGTCATACATGCAGCTTGAAAGCAACATGCATGTTGCTTGCTGTTTTAATAATTGCAATATGCAGTCAATGTAAAGTGATTGTTGAGTTGGTGCATGTGTAGGGTCTTACGATCTTATACTCCACAACCACCCTGATGAAGGAGCAGCTAGTGCTTTCAAATAAACCTGTTGGACTATAATCTAGTATTGTGTGATTTTTAACTTTGTACACCCCAGTCCAACACCGGCTCCTCCAAATCATGCTTAAGAAGGGGGCTACGTTTGTGAGATGCTGGTACAAATTCAAGCCAGCCAGTAGTAATTGAATCTACCTCTGACTCCTACATAGGATGAGCTGAGGCACATTCTAAACACAATTTGGATGTGGGAATGACCCATGGCAGAGACTGAACCCCGAGATTCTGAGATGGTGCACAGAAGGTTCTGATGCAAGACATTGACACGAGGAAAAGTGTTACTATTCACAGATGAATCAGCTCGCCATCCAGCCAAAAACTGTGAAGCTGGTCCAGCAGATAATCTGAGGACCTGAATGTAGTGCCAGAGGTTCAAGACCTCAAGCAAGTGGTCAAAATCAGTGATTGTATTTTCAGGTGACCTATCCCACCAAGTGTACCATTAGCCCTTGATCGTTGCTCAAATTACCATGCTACTATCACTCAACTCTCAATAATCTCCACCAAGGCTCATACCAAATAGGCGTATGCACTATTTCACCTTCACATACTTAATGGTGTTGCAAACCACACATCCATACCTCACAGCTCATGCATTGCCAACTACTCAAGCATAACAGTCACATCCAAAAATACTTTGCAATACTCTCATTGACATGCTTGAGGCAACAGCAGTTAACTGATGGGGGTGGGAGGGAGGGTTAGGCATAGATGTTTTCCCTTATTTTCATGAACAAAGCTTAATATCATTGCAATAACCATGCCTTACACCAGAGACAGTAGTGGAACTGACACCAGTGAAGATAAGAGTCTGTACATATCTAATCCTCCTTCTCACATTCCACCTTCCTTTCATCCCACAATCTCTTCTGCCTCACAAGCTCCAGAAGCCGTAAGCCTGCACCTCTTGCTTTCGTCATACTCCACTCACCACTACCTCTGTCTTGCATGCTTATTTAAGATGTCTAACACTGTCGTTGGGCTAGGATCTACTATTGATTTTGATTTTCATTTGATTTATTATTGTCACATGTACTGAGATGTGAAAAGTATTGTATTGTGTACTAACCAAACAAATCATATCTTGCATAAGTACATCAGGGTAATAGAACAGAAAGCAGAATATAGTGTTACAGCTACAAAGAAGGTGCACAGAAAGATCAACTCTAATATATGACTGATTCATACATAAGTCTGATAAATGCAAGGAAGAAGCTATTCTTGAATCTGTTGGTACGTGTTTTAAAACCTTTGTATCTTCTGGCAAATGGAAGAGGGTAGAAAAGGGTGTAACCGGGATGGGAGGGGCCTTTGATTATGTTGGCACTTCCCTGAGGCAGCAGGAAGTATAGATGGAATCAATGGAAAGAAAGCTGCTTTTCGTGAAGGACTGGGTTATGTCCACAACTCTCTCTAATTTCTTGCGGTCTTGGGCAGATCAGTTGTCGAACCAAGCATTGATGCATCAAGATAGAATGCTTTCTATGGTGCATCTGTAAAAATCTATAATTTAGTTGATAACCAGTAGGGTCTGCATAATGCGATAACTAAGAACTCGGGTCTAGGGTGAGAGACAAGCACTGGTATCAATTAGTCACAAAGCATAGTTGCACGTGAGATCTGCTGCAGAGGAATCAGTTGAGAACTTCAATGGAGATGCCAACAGAAAATGGCTGTTATTACAAAAATCTAGCTTGTGGTTTACATGTTTTAATTTAAAGCTTGTAGTTTTAGGCATTAAAATTTAATTGTAGAAAATTGGGGCATCTGATTTAGAAACTGATAAGCTCCCCTGAGTAAACATGATTTGAATAAAATTGGTGTTTATTATGTGAAAACATTGGACTGTGTGGATTTAAGGTGTCAACAGTTAAAAAGATGCTATCACAAACAGCAGGGTATTTGCTGTTAATTTGTAATGGTGCCATTAAGTCTGGGAAGCATTGTCCTGTGATCATTAGAAAAGGATTATTCATATGTGTTACAAATCAAAGAGTTATGTTGATTAATTTGTGGAATCATCCAAAAGCATGCTACTTGCAAGAACTGTAACAAATACTACATTGGACAAACAGGCAGAAAACTAGCCACCAGGATACATGAACATCAACTAGCCACAAAATGACATGACCCACTCTCACTAGTATCCTTAAATACGGATGAGGAAGGGCACCACTTCGACAGGGACAACACATCCATCCAAGGACAAGCCAAACAGAGACACACATGAGAATTCCTAGAAGCATGGCATTCCAACCGGAACTTAAACATATAAATAGAAAGTGGGCCACGCCACCAGTGCTTTATTCGGAGGCTCACTGAAGACGTTACTAAGTATGGTGATGAAACGTCTGAAAACAAAACCTTCTAGCTCAGCGAGCAAACCTACATCCAGAACCTCAATCTGAGCTACAAATCTTCTCAAAACTCGCTTACATTAATAGTGTTTACTTTGTTTAATTTCTTTCCACATCTACAGTAAGGTTTGATTTTGTTTAAAAACATGAAATGCTATCATGATTCCTACCAAGCTAACCAATGCTGGTATCTGCCAACTGAACATTGAGGAACAGGAATTCCTTTAAACTTGCAGACATCTCAGATTTGTTGTACAATGCTTGAAAAGCAACATGCATATAATCAGTGGTAAAAGAGTGTTTCAAGCTGTGTTTGTAAGACCCAGTTCATGTAAGGAATAGGAGCTGGAATAGACTATACAGCCTGCACCCTTGATCAATATGATCACAGCTGATCACAAGTTCAATTCCTTTATTGCCTGCTCCCCATAACCATTGATTCCTCGAGAGACCAAAAATATGTCCACCTCAGTCTTAAATATATTCAGAGCCAACATTCTGGGATAAAAAATTTCAAAGGTTCCCAACCTTTGAGTGAAGAAATGTCTCCTCATCTTAGCCCAAAACGATCAACCACTTACGTTAGAAATGTGCTCCTGTCTTCTCCCCTATCCAGGGGAAACAATGGTAAATTGCTTTGTTTTTTGTTCTGAATGTGGTGGCAGGCACAAAAAGGGGTGGGAATCCCCCCCACCAACCCCCTCCGGCCCCCACCATTGCTTGAACAGAAAAGTCCAATAGATTTTAGGGAGTTACTTGGTGGCCTTTTGCAAGGATCACTTCCGAGGTCAGCAACATGCCACTCCATCTGAAGCTGCAAGTCACTTAGAGCATTGTCAGCCACTTTGGCAGTTTAATGGCACTGGCACCAAATGGATCTTATGTTTTTGTACTTGTGTCCATTCCATTGCTTACACTTGCCAATGTGTTGTCCAGTACAGTTTGTGAAATGTGTGCACACTCTGCAGACACTATTTTGGAAACAAAATATTACTCAAAACACCTTAAAAAAAACCCAAGCACCGGGCAGTTGAATTGTGTGACCAAGATCTTCATGTGGCCAAACGTTCCATTCAATTTTGATCAAACAGCACCCTTCAGATCTATTGAAATAATTGAAGATTGAAGAAAAGCTAAATTTGAACTAAAATAAATCAAATTAACAACACCTCTATAAACAGAGGTAATGCTTCAATTAATTCCCAAGAATAAGGCTTTAAAAGTAAACAGCTGTCTTTTTTGAGACAGAACCTTCACTATACAAGTGAATGCAATTGAAAACCTTCCAACCAGTACAAGCCCAAACCACTTGTTGAGATAGTTATTTTATATACTTATTGTAGCTGCATGGCTGTCATTTTACAAAGAAACCAAAATTTGGCTTAACTTCTGCTCTAAAGCTTTGCTTTATTGGAACATACAGCCATTGCCTCTCTTTTTTTTTCTCTTCTCATCTCAAAGCATCATGACACCTGTCCTGCTGTGACAATCATTTGGTAAGGGAGGAGCAAAGGCATGAAGCAATTTTAAAGCTATATATTGCCAAGTAATGAAAACCACTCGCTAAATTCTAGTATTAATTGAGTTGTTTTTACTTGTAAATGTCACAGCTACATCGCCATTGGAGTCTAGACTCCCTCTTGTGGAAACGCTGTTACAAAATTGAGTTTGGAACTTAATTCGCTCAAGGCTGAAGGCAGTTGCTGTAATGACCACCTTTACTGGAGTTGATCTACCAAGGTACAATTCAACACTTATCTGTAGAGGTGATGAAGTTGGTTCCATTCTACGCTAATTTGATTCCAGATGACATAACAGAACAAACTGTCAACCTCACCACATCCCCACCCCCGAACCTTCTCCACTCCACCACACACCCCCATTCCCACCTCCCAATGCATCAGAATGTAACTGATGCTTGGTCGACAAATAGTGCACCAACAAAAGTTTTATTGACAAATCAAGCAATGACAAGTGTTTCTGGAATTCAGCCGTTGAATTATTTTCCAGGCGTTTATGAATCCTCCGTCTGATTTATTTCTGCCAGCTGGAAGCTTGATTGATTGACAGCTTGGGTATAGCTCTTGTTCTACAGCTCTATAATACAAGCAGTTCAGTTTCTTGTTGTCCTATTTATGCGAACACTTCCTTCTCCAAAATTATGCTGACATCTTGTTTTAGTGGTTTGAAGTAGTTGAATGTTGATGGGCCATATGAAAGAGTGACTTGAACAATTGATTTTCTTCAATTTGCTTCCTGCTGAATATGAATCGAAGACATAACCACGAGCAGACTTTAAACACTCAATCCTACCACTGAATTTGTGAAAACAGATGGTTATGCCCCAAAATATATTGTAACTGTCTTAAAATTTGTTAATGAAAATCCATGCAATTGATAGTAAACAAAATGCTTTGGTTACAAATGAAATCAATAAAGTTAAGCATTCACAAATTTTATCTTTTCATATATGTATTGTTACAGTTGGTATCAGATCCATTTTTAATACTGCAGGATTGCATTATACCTTTTTTTTAATTGTCATACATTCATGTGATGTGAACTTGACTGGCTGAGCCAGCATTATTGCCCCAAACCTAGTGGCGAAAGTGAGGTCTGCAGATGCTGGAGATCAAAGTTGAAACTTTATTGCTGGAACAGCACATCAGATCCATTTTTAATACTGCAGGATTGCATTATACCTTTTTTTTAATTGTCATACGTTCATGTGATGTGAACTTGACTGGCTGAGCCAGCATTATTGCCCCAAACCTAGTGGCCCCTTGATAAAGTAATGGTGAGCTGCCTTCTTGAAGGACTGAAGTCCATTTGGTGGAGGTAGAAAGGTGGTGCTGTAAGGAAAGGAGTTCTCGGATTTGACCCAGTGGAACCGAAAGAATGGCACTGTATTGATAATAAATGACCAAGGGAAATTTGAATTTTGTAGTGTTCCAGTGTACCTGCTGCGCTTGTCCTTCTAGTATAGTAACAGGCTTAGAAGGTGCTGTCTTTAGGAAGCTTTATGAGTTGCTACAGTGCATCTTGTGTGTGCTGTCACAATTGTGCATTGGAGGTCGAGGGAGTGGATATGGTGCCAGTCAAGCAGCCTGCTTTGACCTGCATGATGTCAAGTTTCTTGAGTGTTGTTGGAGCTGCACCCTTCCAGGCAAATACTGATTATTCCATCACTTGTGCCTGAGAGATGGTTTGGAGAGCCAGGAGATTACAATTTTTCATTAAGTATACAAATCATAGAAATTTCAAAGGCCTTTTACAACACAGAGCTAGTTTCAAAGTCTTTGTTTCAGCAAATATACATTGATATTGCATTACATGTAATGGGGTCTTCTGGACACCATTTTATCATGACTGTTGATTTTGCTGTCTAGTTAGTGAATAATTTCCTCTGTGCCATCACATTGCTTAATTTATTGAACTTCCACTGTGTCCAAAATAATCAATGATTTTTTTGGTTGTACAACAAAGTTAAATAAACATTGTGAATATAAAGCTAAAATGTTAAAGAATGCACATGCAGGAGCAAACCATTAAAGGTCACAGAAACCCAGCATTGTTAATGTGCAGAAGAATGGCATTTGGCCCATCATATCTGTACTAACAGCAAAACATACATGACTTGATGTTGGACTGGTGTGGACAAAGTTAAAAATCACACAACACCAGGTTATAGTCCAACAGTTTATTTGGAAGCACTTTTTTTAGATTAAATTACTTACAGTGTGGAAACAGGCCCTTTAGCCCAACAAGTCCACATTGACCCGCCGAAGCGCAACCCACCCAGATCCATTCCCCAATATTTACCCCTTCACCTTACACTACGGGCAATTTAGCCTGGCCAATTCTCCTAACCTGCACATTTTTGTTTGGACTGTGGGAGGAAACCGGAGTACCCGGAAGAAACCCACACAGACACGGGGAGAATGTGCAAACTTCACACAGTCAGTCGCCTGAGCTTCTTTATTTGGAAGTAGTTGTGTTGTGTGATTCAAAAAATACATGTGACCTTTTTCAAAAAAATCTTATTTGCCTTCCAATAGAAATTTACAAAATTATTTTGTTTTGTTCTACATTTTTCAATTTGTATATTTTTAAAAAAATTATGAAGTGAAAAATACAGTTTGGCCTTTTCTCATCCTTGAATATTCTTAAATGTGCAGTATAATGTGGTCCCAGTCAGAAAGACCAGACAAATTCACATGTGTGCTGATTATGATGGAACAGCTTGATGGATGAGTTTCCCTTGTTTGCTGACCATACAGGTCCTACGTAAAAGGTCCAATGTAAAAGAAGGTTTGGGAGTCCTGGCTCAGCTCCTAATAGGAACTGATCCACTAAACTGTCAAACTTTGGCATAAAATGGTACCAGAATATTTATTTTTCAACATCCTTCATCTCGCTGGGCTGAAAATGCCGAAACCGCTTTCAAACTCTGAATTTGATGAAAATTGTGCACAAATCTGACCAAGCCTACTGTAAAAACCAAGCAAGCTGATAATATGCAGATGGAACTGGTCACTACTTTGTCAATTTTTTAAAAAATCATGGGTGGGACTGGGTTAATCTAAAAGCATTTCAACTTGAAATCCAATACACCACAAATTTTGTTTAAGATATGATTATATTTCAAGGAAACAAATCATCTCACTGCTGTATTCCTTTTAAATCAATTTTACACACGTCAGATATGCTGCCAACCATGTGCTGGATTGACTCTGACAAGAATACCTTTCCAAACATCATGATCTGGGGAGTCACGATACACACCCAAGTACTTAAAAAATTCTTCAAGAGTTTTGCAATCATTAGGGGGCAGGGAAAACAATGAAACTAGAACCTGGATTTTCCACTTATAGTCTGCCCAGATGTACAAAGGTAATGATGGAAAGATCAGGCAAATACAGCTCCAATGCTTACAGCCACCTTCCAATTTGTATTTCCTCAGATCAGCTTTCTCTGGGATTGCTGCTGACTGTTAACTAACAACCCACTCTAAAGGATTTACAGTGGTAAACAGAGTTTGGCAAGTCAATTCAGTTGTCTGGCTTCTTCTACATTATTACTGCCTCTGCAGAGCATTCGGCAAGGTAATTCCTGCAAGGAAACAGAAGTCTCCTGATACATCTTGAGAGAACGCTTGAAGGAAACCCTCCAATAAGTTACACACACTTGTCCTATTTAAATATTGATCCAAACCAGCAGCTGCCCTTTACACATTCACCTTCAGAACTTTTCTAATATAACTTGAGCTGTTTTTACATGTTCTGCAAGACAGCACTTTCCTCAGGTTCAGGATTATGCGCCTGAGTGTTACTGGGAGCCTGCCCCACATCATTAAAATGTTTTGAGAAGGAACAAGACTAAGAGGTCAAAATGAGGCTCGTGTAGTAAGCAGAAATCATGCCAAATTCTCTTGAGTTAGGGAGAGTGAGGCTCAGGCCAAGATAACTTAGATCATTGGGAATTAGCGCCAGCATTGCCTAGACTTAACTCTTCCTAACCCTGGAAAATTGGAATGTCCTAGTTTGGACTTTGTAACTGATTCAAACAACAAGCAGGGATACTACTCCAAGATAAATTCTGCTATCATACCACCCGATCTGAAGGTCAAGTTAAATGCTTAACAATAAAAGTGGAATCAGCAACCTTCAACTTTAGGTTAGTTAAGGGAAAATGGGAAGGAGGGATTCTTCTCTTTCTAAAAAAAGGCATCGGGGGTCCTTCTGCAGGAATTCTGAGCTGATGATTCTGGTAGTCCCTGAGAGTATCAACAACACAAGTTTAAGGCAGGGAAATGTGTGCTCGCCAGGCTTTGCCTTGTGCTGTAAATAGAGCACAACAGGTTAGATAAGGGAGTCCAGCGGTCATCCCAATGATATTAATGGCAGATGCCTGGAGGAAAATTGAGTTTGGGCAGAGAGGTAGTGAGAGGCCTGTAATTTTCCAGTATATTATGGAGAGCTAGTCAATACTTTAAAAACATTAACACAAATAGACTGCTAAAATGACCACAGCAAAGCATATAACCTTTTGTATTTTGGGATTCAGACAGTGCTGAGTCCCAAGCACAAACCTAATTAAATATGGACATTCACACCCATTAAGGAATTCACATATCCCTTTCCTCAAGGATGGATCATTAACATAGACCCACAGCCTTCCAGCTAACATCTTTTTTACTTCACAGACAAAAGATGTACAAAAATTCAGACTGGAACCTGCATGAGGCATTGGAGATCTCACTTTCCAATGACTTTTCACTGGATTGTGATGATTTTCCTGATCTAAACTAGCCAGGGTTCATCACAAGGTACCAAAAGACAACACAGCATGTGTAATTAATGCATCATCTTTTGAACTTAAATAACTTACATGACGGGGTCACCATATTTTGCCTGCTCTTATTGTAACCAGAGAAGCCTGACTTGTCAGTGTGACATTGGTTATGGGAAGCTTCAAGAAACAATTAATCAGAATGGGAGTAATAATGGGATTATAGCAAAACGAGAAACAATTAAGAAGTCAGCATGGAATTGTTATTTGTGAATAATTATGTTGAATTAACTTGCTGGAGTTTTTTGAAGCGCTAACAGAATGTTGAAGAGAATAATGATGTTGATGTGATGTACATGGACTTCCAAAAGGTGTTTGATATTGTGCTACACAATAGACTTGTCAGAAAAGTGATAGGTCACAGAATAATAGGAATTATTGTAACATAGACACAAAGTGATAGGAAACAGAGATAGTGGTCATTTTTCAAGCTGGCTAAAAGTTTGTAGTGGAGTTCTCTAGATTTTGGTATTGGGACCCTTTGTTCTCCTGATTATATGTGCAAAGATCTACATCCTGATGTGCAGGGGATAATTTCAAATTTTGCAAATAGCACAAAATCTGGAAGCTTTGTAAATTGCGAGGAGGAAAGGGCAGAACTTCAAAAAGACATTGACAAGTTGGTTTGATGACAGATGAATATCAATGTCGGAAGTATGAAGTAACGTTTAGATTAACTACAGTATGGAAACAGGCCTTTCAGACCAACAAATCCACACCGACTCTGCAAAGAGTAACCCAGCCTGACCCAACCCCAAAATCACCCCTGGCTAATGCACCTAACACTATGGGCAATTTAGCATGGCCAATTCACTTGACCTGCAGGTCTTTGGATTGTGGGAGGAAACCCCCACAGAGAGAATGTGCAAACTCCACATAGACAAGTGCACAAGGGGAAATCGAACCCAGGTTTCTAGCACTGTGAGGCAGCAGTGCTAACTACTGTACCACTGTGTTTTGTTACAAAGGAGAGTCAGTAGATAATAAAGGGCACTATTCTAAAGGGTATGTAGGAATATACAGACCTGAGTGTGTATGTACATAAGTTATAAAATGTGTCAGGTCAGGTAGGGAGGACTGTTAATAAAACATACAGGGTTCAAGAAATCATGAATAGGAGCATAGAGTATAATGCAAGGAGTTAGCAAAGGACATTATTTAAACCTTAGTTGCAGATTTGCGTACAATTCTGGATGCCAAGCCACAGGAAGAATGTGAAGTCATTGGAGAGACCTCAAAAGATGTTTACAAGCATGGTTCCAAGGATGAGAAACTTCCGTTATGTAACTGGATTGGAGAAGTTGGAACAGATTTCCTTGAAAAGGAAAAGGTTAAGGGGAGATTTGATACAAGTTTCAAATCATGAGAAATCTGGACAGAGTTAGAGAGGGAGAAAATGTTTCCATTTGTAAAGGGATTGAAAATCAAAGGTCACAGTTTTAAAGTGTTCTGCAAAAGAAGCAATTGCAAAGTGAGAAAAATCTTTCACACAGTGGGTATTCCAATTGGGAATACACTGCCCAGAAATGTAGTAGGCACAGGTTCTACTGAGACATTCAAGAGGACATTGGGTGATTATTTAAATGGAGATAATGTGCAGTACTACATGGAAAAAGCAAGAGTTTGGCACTAAATCAAAATGTTCAGAGAGCCAGATCAGATGCAATAGGCCTTCTCCACTGTCACATATTTGTGATTATACAAATCTGCTCTGCAGAGACAGAATTCACCAGGAAGCCATTAAATTAGCAGCAAGAAAACCTGGCAGCCAATGTACCTGCAAATGAGAGAAGGACACAGGGCAGTCTGTTCCATAGAGTACCTTACCTTTGCAAAGAGGGACCCTGATTATCCAGATAAATCCATGAAGTTCAGACTTCATATTGGCATGTCTAATGTCTACACTCAGGATTACATGCTACAGGAATTCCAAATCCCATTACAGTGGAGAATCTGGTGATTTTAAATGGTCAGACGTCACTGTAAAGTGCAATTGCAAAACTTGACCTGAATACAAGTTCTTTTCCCTGGTGTGGAGGAGTCCAGAATAGAGGGCATTGGTTTAGGGTGAGAGGGCAAAGATTGAAAAAGGACCTAAGGGGCAACATTGTTCTGCAAAGGGTGGCGCGTGTATGGAATGAGCTGTCAGAGGAAGTAGTGGAGGCTGGTACAATTACAACATTTAAAAGGCATCTGGATGATTATATGAATAAGAAGGGTTTAGAGGGATATGGGTCAAGTGCCTGCAAATGGGACTTGATTAATTTAAGATATTTGGTTGGCGTGGCGAGTTGGATTGAAGAGTCTGTTTCCATGCTGGACATCTCTATGACTCTATGATTGTCTACTGCCACTTCCTGATAATGGGAAGTGCCATGTTTAGGTCAAGACTTGTACTTTTAGACCACTTCTATCATTCATGTCACAATAGAGAGCTCTCCATTATGGGGACAATTTGGGTCTTTGTCTGTATCCCACTTGGTACTAGTCAGGTGAGTAAGATTCATTTTAAGCATTCAAGACAAATATGTGATAACAAATACACTTTCTTTAAAACTATTTAAATTGGGGAACCATTTTGCAGGTAAGAAAAAATACAGCTTTCACAAACAAAAAACACTGATCATGGCAATATGACAACATATCAATTTTATCCGTGACAGACCCCACACCCCATTTCATCATTTTGTTTTGCTTGCCAATATCCTATCTGATTTATGACAGGGGAATGGAGGTAAATCCAGGTTTTTATTTTTGGAACTAATGTTAAAGGAATAAACACATAGGCACCATTTCTTTCTGCATAACTTTGCAGATAGTCTGGTTTGAGGAATGAACTACAGCCTGACCCATTGTTCATGACCTGCAGGCCTGTCCTGCCAATCAATATGCCTGTTCCAATAGTAAAACCAGTATTTCATCTTGATTCAAATTATATTCAAGCAGATGGTAAGATGAGAGGCCTCCATTACATGGGGCTTTGGGCTCTTATGTCAATTTAATACTTTCAATATGTTGGCATGCTTGATATGATAAGCCTGTTGCAGCACAATGAAAAAGTGATTTACCTCAGGTAAAATTAAATGCAGGAGTACATACATATCTGAGAAGTACTTTGAAAACTTTTTTCTAACATCAGAAAAAGTTAAAAGATACAATCACCAATCACACACATTCAGCAGGGTTATATACTCAGAAGGAAGTGTGGGTCAGAAAATTAGGGTGATGGTATTGCAACCTGCATTCCTGTCAACTGTACACTCCAGCTTGGGAGTTCTCAGCAGCTTGCCTTTCTGTTGCTTGTGCTTGCTATCAATGAGTCAAAGGTTCCACTATTTATTCATGGGAGAACTGAAGGCTTTTTCTCTAAAAGTAACAAACTGAAAATTGGTGACTCTCTTCCAGAAGATTCCACTTTAACTTGGTCAAAACAGGCTCCAAGTTATGCTGGATATAATGTTTGTTTCTGGCCTTCCCAAATGGTTCCTGCTGGGTTATGTTTGGGAGTGAAATATCCACCTGGTCTTAGTAAGGATTGTGGTTATGGGCATGGGCAATAAGCATGTTAATATCAAGATGTCCAACTGGCAAGATTGATGGATTGACCCATGACATGTAACTTTGGGCCTAAACATTGGAGCAGATCACAAAGTCTTCATTTCTTTCTCAGTACTCTTTTGCAAGGAATGTAATGGGCACACACTTCAATATATTTCCTGGGTGGACTCCAGGACATGCCCTACATCTGATACATTCTCCTGGATTTTGTGGAGTTTTTTCTTGTATTTAAATTTAGCACGGCATCAAAACTGATCCTAAGTTTATTTATGTGCGTGCCATTGCTGTCTTTTCAAATGATATTTCCCTACAATAACCTCTTTGTTTATTTAGTGTTTCATACTTTATTTGTTATTTAATTTAGATAATCTGCTACGTCATTTCATTTCTAATTACTCTCTGGGTTAATTGATTTTTTAAAAACAAACATATATTTTCTTCTCCATTTTCTAATTATTTCAACATACTTGTCCACCTCTTACCTCAGTGTTCATGGCTGTAGCTGAAATTTTAACTGGTCTGTTTTTTCCCATGGAATCTATAAAAAATATGGAAAATAGGAGC
>NC_057712.1:67413248-67443380 GCF_004010195.1 Chiloscyllium plagiosum | reverse complement strand
AGAGTCATAGAGATGTACAGCATGGAAACAGACCCTTCGGTCCAACCTGTCCACACCGACCAGATATCCCAACCCAATCTAGTCCAACCTGCCAGCACCCGGCTCATATCCGTCCAAACCCTTTCTATTCATATACCCACCCAAATGACTCTTAAATGTTGCAATTGTACCAGCCTCCACCACTTCCACTGGCAGCTCATTCCATACACGTATCACCCTCTGCGTGAAAAAGTCGCCCAATAGATCTTTTTGATATCTTTCCCCTCTCACCCTAAACCTATGCCCTCTAGTTCTGGACTCCCCGACCCCAGGGAAAAGACTTTGTCTAACTATCCTATCCATGCCCCTCTTAATTTTGTAAACCTCTATAAGGTCACCCCTCAGACACCAACGCTCCAGGGAAAACAGCCCCAGCCTGTTCAGCCTCTCCCTATAGCTCAAATCCTCCAACCCTGGCAACATCCTTGTAAATCTTTTCTGAACCCATTCAAGTTTCACAACATCTTTCAGATAGGAAGGAGACCAGAATTGCAAGCAATATTCCAACAGTGGCCTAACCGATCTCCTGTACAGCCGCAGCATGACCTCCCAACTCCTGTACTCAATACTCTGACCAATAAAGGAAAGCATACCAAATGCCTTCTTCGCTATCCTATCGACCTGCGACTCCACTTTCAAGGAGCTATGGATCTGCACTTCAAGGTCTCTTTGTTCAGCAACACTCCCTAGGACCTTACCATTAAGTGTATAAGTCCTGCTAAGATTTGCTTTCCCAAAATGCAGCACCTCGCATTTATCCGAATTAAACTCTATCTGCCACTTCTCAGCCCATCTGGTCCAGATCCTGTTGTAATCTGAGGTAACCCTCTTCACTGTCCACTACACTTCCAATTTTGGTGTCATCTGCAAACTTACTAACTGTACCTCTTATGCTTGCATCCAAATCATTTATGTAAATGACAAAACGTAGAGGACCCAGCACCGATCCTTGTGGCACTCCTTGGTCACAGACCTCCAGTCTGAAAAACAACCCTCCACCACCACCCTCTGTCTTCTACCTTTGAGCCAGTTCTGTATCTAAATGGATAGTTCTCCCTTTATTCCATGAAATCTAACCTTGCTAATCAGTCTCCCATGGGGAACCTTGTTGAATGCCTTACTGAAGTCCATATAGATCACATCTACTGCTCTGCCTCATCAATCTTCTTTGTTACTTCTTCAAAAAACTCAATCAAGTTTGTGAGACATGATTTCCCATGCACAAAGCCATGCTAACTATCCCCAGTCAGTCCTTGCCTTTCCAAATACATGTACATCCTGTCCCTCAGGATTCCCTCCAACAAATTGCCCACCACTGAGGTCAGGCTCACTGGTCTATAGTTCCTGGCTTCTCTTTACCACCCTTCTTAAACAGTGGCACCACGTTTGCAAAACTCCAGTCTTCCGGCACCTCACCTGTGACTATCGATGATACAAATATCTCAGCAAGAGGCCCAGCAATCACTTCTCTAGCTTCCCACAGAGTTCTCGGGTACACATGATCAGGTCCTCGGGATTTATCCACCTTTAACCGTTTCAAGACATCCAGCACTTCCTCCCCTTTAATATGGACATTTTGCAAGATGTCACCATCTACTTCCCTACAGTCTATATCTTCCATATCCTTTTCCACAGTAAATACTGATGCAAAATATTCACTTAGTACCTCCCCCATTTTCTGTGGCTCCACACAAAGGCCGCCTTGCTGATCTTTGAGGGGCCCTATTCTCTCCCTAGTTACCCTTTTGTCCTTAATATATTTGTAAAAACCCCTTGGATTCACCTTAATTCTATTTGCCAAAGCTATCTCATGTCCCCTTTTTGCCCTCCTGATTTCCCTCTTAAGTATACACCCACTTCCTTTATACTCTTCTAGGGATTCACTTGATCTGTCCTGTCTATACCTGACATATGCTTCCTTCTTTTTCTTAACCAAACCCTCAATTTCTTTAGTCATCCAGCATTCCTTATACCTACCAGCCTTCCCTTTCACCCTGACAGAAATATACTTTCTCTGGATTCTTGTTATCTCATTTCTGAAGGCTTTCCATTTTCCAGCCATCACTTTACCTGCGAACATCTGCCTCCAATCAGCTTTTGAAAGTTCTTGCCTAATACTGTAAAAATTGGCCTATCTCCAATTTAGAACTTCAACTTTTAGATCTGGTCTATCCTTTTCCATCACAATTTTAAAACAAATAGAATTATGGTCGCTGACCCCAAAGTGCTCCCCCACTGACCCTCAGTCACCTGCCCTGCCTTATTTCCCAAGACTAGGTCAAGTTTTGCACTTTCTCCAGTAGGTACATCCACATACTGAATCAGAAAATTTTCTTGTACGCACTTAAGAAATTCCTCTCCATCTAAACCTTTAACAATATGGCAGTCCCAGTCAATGTTTGGAAAGTTAAAATCCCCAACCATAACCACCCTATTATTCTTACAGATAGCTGAGATCTCCTTACAAGTTTGTTTCTCAATTTCCCTCCGACTATTGGGGGGTCTATAATACAATCTCAATCAGGTGATCATCCCTTTCTTATTTCTCAGTTCCATCCAAATAACTTCCCTGGATGTATTTCTGGGAATCCTCCCTCAGCACAGCTGTAACGCTATCCCTTATCAAAAATGCCACTCCCCCTCCTCTCTTGCCTCCCTTTCTATCCTTACTGTAGCATTTGTATCCTGGAACATTAAGCTGCCAGTCCTGCCCATCCCTGAGCCACGTTTCTGTAATTGCTATGATAGCTCCGTCCCATGTTCCGAACCATGCCCTGAGTTCATCTGCCTTCCCTGTTAGGCCCCTTGCATTGAAATAAATGCAGTTTAATTTATTAGTCCTACCTTGTCCCTGCCTGCCCTGACTGTTTGATTCACTTCAGTTCTCAGCTGTACCCGTCTCAGATTGATCTCTTTCCTCACTATCTCCCTGGGTCCCCCCCTCCCCCACTTTACTAGTTTAAATCCTCCCAAGCAGTTCTAGCAAATTTCCCTGCCAGTATATTAATCCCCTTCCAATTTAGGTGCAATCTGTCCTTCTTGTACAGGTCACTTCTACCCCAAAAGAGATTCCAATGATCCACAAATGTGAATCCTTCTCCCATACACCAGCTCCTCAGCCATGCATTCATCTGCTCTTTCCTCCTATTCCTGCCCTCACTAGCTCGTGGCACTGGCAGTAATCCAGATATTACTCCTTTTTAAATTTCTGCCTAACTCACTGTAATCTCCCTTCAGAATCTCAACCTTTTCCCTTCCTATATCATTGGTTCCAATGTGGACAATGACCTCTTGCTGGCCCCTCTCCCCCGTGAGAACATTCTGCACCCTCTCTGAGACATCCTTGATCCTGGCGCCAGGGAAACAACACACCATTCTGCTTTTTCTCTGCTGGCCACAGAAACGTCTGTCTGTACCTCTGACTACAGAATCCCTAACACAATTGATCTCTGGGAAGCCAACGTACTCCTCGTTGCATTAGAACCAGTCTCAATATCAGAAACTTGGCTGTTTGTGCTACGTTCCCCTGAGAATCCATCAACCCCCACATTTTCCAAAACAGCATACCTGTTTGAAATGAGTGTATCCACAAAAGACTCCTGCCCTAGGTGCCTACCTCTCTTACCCTTCCTGGAGTTAACCCATCTATGTGACTTGAAATATGAGGCAACTTTAATAGAAAAGGATGACCTTGTGTTAGTCACAGACAGTTGCTTAAATCCAGCTTCATTCCTGTGGCGTGAAGAGGGGGAGGCTCCTGGTAATCCAGAACACGACTGCCTTGATATTATTGAATATCAGACTAAAGTACAGATGGACTTAAGGGACATCCCGCTGCATGCGGGAGCTCAGTTGTTTATCGGCGGGTCCTCCTGGATGATTGAGGGCAAAAGGCACAATGGATATGCTGTAGCAGACGGGATAGAGGGAAGCGTTATCGAGGCTGAAAGACTGCCTAACGGCTGGTCAGCCCAAACTTGTGAACTCTATGCCCAAGAAAGAGCTCTCAGAGCCTTAGAAGACAAGGAAGGAATGGTGTACATAGACACCAAATATGTGTTTGGAGTGGTACACACATCAAGAAAAATTTGGCAAGAAAGAGGACTAATAAGTAGTCGAGGAAAAGAACTGGCACATGAGGAATTGATAGAACGAGTACTAGACTCCCTGTTACTCCTGAGGGAAATAGCGATAGTTCATATAAATGGACATCCAAAGGGGAATGATCCGTAAGTAAGAGGAAATAGACTGGTCGATGAGGTAGCTAAAGAAGCAGGGAATCCACAAGGAGCCGCAATATAGTCCCTAATACCTGTAATTCCGGATCCTCAGGGTACCCCATTGTTTACTGCAAAGGAGGAAAAGGAACTAAAACATTTCGGGGCCGCAAAGACAGTGGTTGTGCACTAGATGTTACCCAATGAGAGGGAGATGTTCAATAAAATGATGATGCGAGAGATTATGGCTGACCTACATCAGGGGAGTCATTGGGGAGTGCAAGCAATGTGTGATTTAGTCTTAAGGAAGTATGGATGCAAAGGGATATATACGATAGCCAAACAGATATGTGAGGGATGTATAACATGCAGGAAGGTAAACAAGAAGGTGCTAAGGAAACAAGTCCCAGGAGGGAGAGAACCTGGGCTAAGACCATTCCAGAGCATCCAGGTAGATTATACTGAATAAGCCAGAGTGGGAAGACGAAGATATATGTTGATAATAGTTGATCATTTATCTGGATGGGTGGAGGCGTATCCTCTGGCCACTGCCACTTCAAGTGGCGCATCCAAGATAATACTTGAACACATAGTTCCCAGATACAGGATAGTGGAGTGTATAGATTCAGATCAGGGAACTCACTTTACTTCCAGGGTACTCCAGGGAACGATAAAGGGGTTAAGGATCTCCTGGAAGTTCCACCCCTTGGCACCCACCCTCATCAAGAAAGGTTGAGAGAATGAACCAGACACTCAAGAGGCAGTTATCTAAATTAATAATAGAAACCAGACTCCCTTGGACTAAGTCTTTACCTATAGCCCTCTTGCGAGTGCAGTTGGCCCCAAGGAAAGATTTGGGGCTGTCCTCTTATGAGATATTGTTTGACCTGCCCTAATTGGGAACAAAAGGGGAACTGCCAATCTCAGAAACTAGAGATTTGCTCTGAAAGAATTATATATTGGGCTTGTCCTCCTCTTCGTCTTTCCTCAGGAAACAGGGTTTATTGGCACAGACTCCATCCCTTGAATTCACCATTCATCCCATCTGACCGGGAGATTGGGTCCTAATTACGTCATGGACAGAAACTAAATTGCAACCGGATTGGGAGGGGACCGTACCAGGCTCGTTTGACTACCGAAACGGCGATAAGAACGGCGGAGAAAGGCTGGACTCATTATACCAGGATTAAGGGACTAGTGGAATCCCCAGTTGAGAAAGAATTCTGGACAGCCGAATCAATGCAAGAACCACTGAAACTCAGGCTAAAAAGACTTTAAGTGACTGATTATACCGTGGCGACGTGAGCACTGGATGGTTTTTTAATAGATTACATGTAAAGTCTCTCGGTGCTTCAATACTATTGTAGAATGCTGGGAATTCTTAGGATTATAATATTAGCTCTCTTAGTATTGGGATTTTGTCAAACATCGTCTTCATACTTAGGGCAACTGTCTGTGTGGAGTTTGCACATTTTCCCCGTGTCTGCGTGGGTTTCCTCCGGGTGCTCGGTTTCCTCCCACAGTCTAAAGATGTGCAGGTTAGGTGAATTGGCCATGCTAAATTGCCTGTAGTGTTAGGTGAAGGGGTAAATGTAGGGGAATGGGTCTGGGTGGGTTGCTCTTCAGAGGGTCGGTGTGGACTTGTTGGGCCGAAGGGCCTGTTTCCACACTGTAAGTAATCTAATTTTTATTAACGGTCTCTGAGTCTGATAATCCACAATAGATGCCGATGCATGCAGTTTAGTAAATTGTGGGGATGTAGATAATCCGAGACGGTACAGCAGCTCAGAGATACATCTTACGTCCTACAGGGATGGCCTTGGGGATGTATAATGGTCTCGTCACAGTACACCGGGCCCCCTTCCAATCAGCTCTCGATTGTCCCGATAAAAAATGTAACCCAAAATACTTAACGATAAAGAAAACCACATGGCATGAAGCGATTCTAGGGGGGAGCACCTATCAGGTACAATTAAATGAAACATTTGGGATAGAAATGAAAACAAACAGGAATGATTTCCCAGGCTGTTGTTTCCAAATTAGTGTAGAAAAGGGAAAACGGGCTGAACAACTGGATAATAAGATGCAACCTTTCACCCCTCCCGATGACCCTAAGTTGGAAAAATTATAGAGGTGAAGGACTTGAAACAGACCATCAGAATAGACACTGGATACGGGG
The DNA here is from genome assembly GCF_004010195.1 of Chiloscyllium plagiosum. Taxonomy (NCBI): domain Eukaryota; kingdom Metazoa; phylum Chordata; class Chondrichthyes; order Orectolobiformes; family Hemiscylliidae; genus Chiloscyllium; species Chiloscyllium plagiosum. The sequence goes on along the minus strand of NC_057712.1, from coordinate 67,436,945 downwards.
ATGCAAATGCCTGGATTGAATGGGTAAAGTATACTGTAAAAAGTCTGAATAAAAGCAATTGTTATGCATGTGCCTCCAGTAGGCCAGTGGCCCAGGTCGTCCCCTTTCTGCTCGGGTGGAAGCGAGGAAGGGCATGAAATGTATGATAGCCCTGTATCAGGATGAGACTACATGGGGTAATAAAGATTGTATGCCCCTTCTATTAATGTTTCCTCCTTTAAAGAAGGAAGGTTTAAAGACACCCCCTCCACGTTTTCTGCCGTGGGCGGAAATCACACATGGTGTGTAAACAGGCGAGGAACAAATCGGTCCAGATATTTGGGGGAACTGAAATCATGTACCGAAATTGAGTACGTGATGGAAAAGGGAGGGAACTACTCAGCACTGTGGATCTGTGGTGGTACTGTGGAGGCAAAATATTGAGACCCACACTACCTCCGGATTGGAGAGGGATATGTGCAATTGTACAATTGGCAATCCCATTCACCTTGGCATTTTGAAGAGGAGAAGATAGCAACAAAAAGGGGGAGGAGGAAAAGATCATTATTAGACTCCTCTTTTGATGATAGAATTTATCTCGACTCTATAGGAGTTCCTAGAGGGGTACCGGATGAGTACAAGGCTCGCAACCAGATTGCAGCAGCTTTGAATCGGCTCCATTCTGGTGGGTAACGGTCAACAAGAATGTGAACTGGATAAACTACATTTTCTATAATCAGCAAAGATTAATCAATTACACTAGGGATGCAGTCAAAGGCATAGCAGAACAGCTTGATGAAACCAGTAGAATGGCCTGGGAAAATAGAATGGCCTTAGATATGATCTTAGCTGAAAAAGGGGTTTATGCGTGATGTTAGGAGGGAACTGTTGTACTTTTATTTCAAATAATACAGCACCTCGTGCCTTGCGAGGATTGACCACCTTGGCGGAAGAACTGGCTGAGAATTCAGGGGTGGACACATCACTCACGAGATGGCTGGAATCATGGTTTGGAAATGGAAGGGAGTGGTAGTCACCATCCTCACCTCGCTGATAGTGGTAGCAGGGGTACTGGTAGCAATTGGCTGTTGTATCATATCTTGTGTACGGGGACTAACACAATGGATGATTGAGACAGCCTTGACAAAACAGATGCCCCTAAAAGGTAATCAGGCAGAGGAACTCTATCTCTTGAACAATGAGGGGATGGGTGACCTTGAGGCCAAGATGGATGAAGTCTCGGGGATGATGCTTGCAAATTTGGGGGCAACATATGAGAGAAATGCAGAAAACAACAATTATTTTTAAAAAAAGAAGGGGGGATTGTGAGAGGCGCTTGCGAAAGTTGTTGTTTCTGCAAAAATCACAAGGCTGAGTCATGGGGTGGGGGTTGTATGTTAAGCTAGATTTGCTTGCACAAACAATTACAAGTAGCTGCATCTTGCTTCTGCAAAAATCACAAGGCGGAATCACGAGGGTGTAGACCAAGAAATAACAAACCAAAAAGGGAGGTGGTTGACTGGTAGAGACAGATGTATTGATATGACAGTTGCAATTGTCATGCACATAGGGAGTTAGTATGAACAAGATAACCAAATAAGACCCAGTGTTGCGTCAGCAAAAGTAATAAGACCCAGCCATTAAATGGGGGTGGGGGGAGGGGGTTGCACGCCAACAACAGGCCACAGACAGATGTGGTAAGCCAATTAGATGAGCAGCTGCACAGAGCAATACAACTATCAGAAATGAAGTAAAAGGGGAGTACCGAGAGACTCAAATGAACTGTATAAATTGTAATGTAACCTCCTGATCGGTGTGCCTACTTTGTGGTCACCCAGCTTGCAAAACCGTATGAATAAAGACTGCTTCAGAATTTGAATCGGGCTGAAATTATTGAACAGCTTCATTCCTTCATTTCTCACACCCCACTAGGCCATAGTGACCTGGACACAAGGAATGATCCGAAGAAAGTGAGGATGGCAGATGCTGGAGATCAGAGTCAAAAGGTGTGCCCCAGGAAAAGCACAGCAGGTCAGGCAGCAGCCGAGGAGCAGGAGAGTCGACATTTCGAGTATAAGCTCGATGAAGCTCTATTCCTAATGAAGAGCTTATGCTCGAAGTGTTGACACTGCTGCTCCTCAGATGCTGCTTGACCAGCTGTGCTATTCCAGCACCACACTTTTTGACAAGAAATGATCCCTCTGCTGAAACAGGTAGTCTGAAGGTCCCATTAGACTCTGAGTATATTGCAACTTGTAGTGCAGTTGATAGCATTGTTAAGCCTCACTGGGGTAGGATGCTGGAAATCAAGCCCCGCTATTACTGGAGTCATCACAAACATAAAGATTTTATCAAAGTATGCAAAATTCCCCAATTAATCTATCTGTTAAGATCTGGTTTAAAAGAAAGCAGAGGCCAGGTTTCTGTAACAAGAATGTGTAACAACGTTCTTAACAAGAATGGCTATTTACAACAATTAAATAGATTTGAGCTTCGGATAAATAACTATGAACTGTCGACATATATCTTTATTGGTTTAAAATCTAGTCTTGTTATAAAGTCATCCTAAACACACACAAACACACTCAAACATGCACACACACTTTAAACGCACATACCGAAAGATTGGTGTTATGGGTGGAAGGATAAACTGGGAAGGCAGTTCAATAGTGACTGCCCACAGAGTTTATCAGGGTGATAATTTTGGCTTTTCAGGACTTGCTGCTCCTCAATCTCTCTTCTCCAGGTAACTCCGAATTGCTTTCAAGAGGTTTGGTATGGCAAGTTCACAACTTATAAAATCTCTGTCTTTTTGGTTAGCAAAAACAGTTTACAGCAATTTGTGAGGAAAAATAAATTGGTTTTCTCGAGATTTAGGGGTTTTATTTTCACTGCTGAGCCTCACACACCATCTCTTTTTATGATCTGGAAGTTTCTAGCTATCCCATTCATCGCCCCAAGATGTTCTGCTTCCTGGGGCAATCACATAGTAGGAGGAAGTGAGGACTGCAAATGCTGGAGATCAGAGTCGAGAGTATGGTGCACCACATTCTCAATGGCAATCACATAGTGTCAGTTGCTTAGTTCGCTGATGGGTAGGAAAATGAATTGTGAAGTGAACATAAGGAGTCTATAAAGGGATATAAATAGTTTAAGAGAGGGGGCAAAGATCTGAGAAGTACAATTCAATGAAGTATGAAAATGTCCATTTTGGCATAAAAAATAAAAATGTAGCATATTATCTAAGTGGTGAGAGGTTGCAGAGCTCTGAGGCATAAAGAGATCAGGGTGTCCAAGAGTGTAAAACACAGAAGGTGCAGCTTCAGCAAGTAATCAGGAAAATTAATAGAATGTTATGTGCTAATGTGAGATGAATTGAATGCAAAAGTAGGGAGATTATAATTCAGTCAAACAATGCATTGGTGAGACCAAACTGGAGTATTGTGTACAGTAGTGGTCACTGTACTTACAAAAGCATGTTAATGCATTGGGTGAAGTTCAGAGGAGGTGTATCATAGAATAATAGAATCCCTACAGTGCAGATAGAGGTCATTCAGCCCATCGCCTCTACTCTGACCCTCGGGAGAGCATCCCATCCTAACCTCATAACCTTGCATTTTCCATGGCTAATCCACATAACGACCATATCCCTGGGCACTATGGGGCAATTTAGCATGACCAATCCACCTTTGGACTGTGGGAGGAAACCTGAGCACCCAGAGCAAACTCAGAGCAAACCCATGCAGACATGGAGAAAACATGCAAACTTCACACAGTCACCCAAGGATGGAATCGAACCTGGGTCCCTAACGCTGGGTTGGTTGTGATAGCAGCCCATGTGAAGACAAGGCCTGATGGGTATGGATCAAGGACATGGAAGAAAGTGCTCAGGCCCTCAAATTGTTGAACCAATATTGAGTCCTGAAGACGTCATTACACACCCACTGACTCCCACAGTTTCCTGGACTATATATCCTCACAGCCTGCTTCCTGTAAAGACTTCATTCCATTCTCCCAATTTCAGCGTCTCCATCACATCAGTTCAATGATGCCACCTTCTTCCTCAACTGAGGATTCCCCACTGTCATTGTTGACAGGGCCCTCAACCCCCTCAGACCCATGTCCAGCACATCTACCATCACATCTTCTCTTCTCTTCCACAACAGCGATAGTGTCCCCCCAGTCCTTACTTATCATCCCCTGAACATCCACATTCAAGGTATCATTATCCACCATCTCTTCCATTTCCAGTGGGATGTCACCATCTCTCCTCCCCTCCGCTGTCAGGCTTCTGCAGGTACTGTGCCCTCTGGGACACCATGGTCCACTCCTCCAATCCCAACACCTCTCCACACCCCCATAACACCTTCCTCTGCAATTGTAGAATGTGTAACTCCTGCCCATTTACTTCTTCCCTCTTCACTATCCAAGGCCCCAGAGACACGTTCTAGGTGAAGCATCAACTTATCTGCACTTCACCCAATCCAGTCTACTGTATTCACTGCTCAAAATGTGGTCTTGTCCATACTGGGGAGAACAAAATGCAGATTGGGTGAACATTTTGTAGAACACCTATTTACTGCCAAAATGATCTCAGGCTTCCAGTTGCCTGCCACTTCAACATACCACTGTGCTCTGCAGCAACATCTCTGTCTCGGGCTTGGTGCAATGTTCCAGTGAAGCTCAGTGCAAAGTGGAAGAACAGCATCTCCTTTTCCTCTTGGGGGTCCTGAAGCCTGCAGGAGTCAATATTGATTTCAATCATTTGAGGGCCTGAACACCTTCTTCCATGTCCTCACCCTAACCCCCCACACACCAGGTCTTATCATCACATGGGCTGCTACCGCAATCAACCCATTGCCAGCTAATAACAGTCCCCATTAGCAGCTATTCATTTTCCCAGGCTGACCTTTACCCATTCCTTTGTATGTTCAGTTGTTGTTTTCTCTCTCTCTCTAAGCTCCATCACCGCCTATTGTTTACTCCTGTCCCTTCCCCCAAACCCATCTTCAGCATATACAATAGAACCTCGATTATCCAAACATCAATTATCCTAATTTCGGATTATCCAAACAACATCTCAAAGTCCCATAAAAACAACATTAGGCGACTCAACATTCAGTTATCAGTTAAATGGCATTATGGTGTGTATTGCTGGATAAACCAGAAATATTCGGATAACCGGCATTCATAAATTACCGCTTGTTTCTGGTTATCCGAACGATCAATAATCCAAACAAAATACTCCCCACCTGTCTCTTTCGGATAATCGAGTTTCTATTGTAAACCAACCTTGTCCTAGCTACAGGAGAAAGTGAGGTCTGCAGATGCAGGAGATCAGAGCTGAAAATGTGTTGCTGGAAAAGTGCAGCAGGTCAGGCAGCATCCAGAGAACAGGAGAATCGACGTTTTGGGCATAAGCCCTTCTTCAGGAATCATTCCTGAAGAAGGGCTTATGCCCGAAACGTCGATTCTCCTGTTCCCTGGATGCTGCCTGACCTGTTGCGCTTTTCCAGCAACACATTGTCCTAGCTACAATCAACTAATTTCTTTCCATGGATGCTGCCAGACCTGCTGAGTTTCTCCTGAAGTTACTGTTTTTGTTTCTTGCTGTGTGTAAATTGGCTGCTGTGTTTTCTCCATTACAATTGGTGACTACACTTCAAAAGTACTTAATTAGTTCTAAAGTACTTTGAGCTGTTTGCTATTTAATTGAAGAATGCAATGTAGAAATGTGAATTCTTATTTTCAAGCACTGGGTGCCTATTGCATTACCCCACATAAGTTGCTAGTGAAACAGAGATGAATTTTGTGCTGTTACAATTCTAGCAGCACCTGATAGGAAAGCTTTGGGAAGATGATCAGCAATAGAAGGAACACTGGCTGTCAGCAGCTCATAGCATTATTGTGGAAGCAGGATGGAGCATTCTTGCTGTTCCTGGCTCTGCAATAGTTAATTTAAAACATTTAAAAGACCAAACCTATCTGGCCTCTAGTGATCTGCTCCAGTGTCTGCATAGTTTTTGACCAATTTCGGAACGGGGTTCTAAATGCAGGTATTAGGCCCCTTTGTGGTTTAGTCAATTTACCATACATCTGTTTTCAGCTAACACCACAGCTATAGGTTCAACGGGAGGAGATGGCTTTAACCTCAGTGTCATGTCTTCAAAGTATGAAGTACTTATATTTATACAGTGCTTTTTAACTCAGGATGTCCCAAAGCATTTTACAACCAATAACACTTTGAAGTCAGTCATTGTTGTAATGTGAAGAATGCGTAGCAATTTATACAGAATAAATAAACAGGATGTAATGATGATATGATAATCTGTTTCTCAGTGATATTGACTGAAAGGTAAGTATTGGCCAAGGCACCAAGAAAAAGTCCCTTAACCTTCAAAGCATTGCCACTGGATCTGTTACACCCTGCGCTTGGCAAAAAAAAAATCATGGGTCTTCATACCTCTCCTGTTTCTAATATGCCTTTACCATCTGGTTAACCCACCCCCTCAATCATGCTTTTTATTTCCTTCCCCTTTCAAAATTCACCCATCAATTTTGTTTTAATTTTTGCTTGGTCATAGCATCCAAGAATTTCAATTATCCACAGTTTTTATTCATCCATTATTGTTGAAACATAAGAGTTGCTTTTGTGGTTGAGCATTTATTAATACAAGTGAATCTAAGAAGCTACTTAGATTGAAAATTCAAAGAATTTGGAATATTTTACTTGAAACAAAATTTACTTTCAATATTTGAGAGTAAGGTTCTTACACCAGGAGAAGCATTAAGCATTAAGATAAACATTTAAAAGGCATTTGGATGGGTACATGAATAGGAAGAGTTTAGAGGATATGGGCCAAATACTGGCAAATGGGACTAGATCAGTTTAGGATATCTGATCAGCATGGGTAGGTTAGACGAAGGTTTCTGTGCTGTATAACGCTCTGACTCTATGAGTTGAGTGTATTTACAGGAAAGTGAATTTTTTTCTAAGCTTTCATGGCAACAAACAAGTCAATAACATCATCAAAATGAATGTTTCTTGCCAATTCACTCACAACACTTAAATTGTCAAATTAGATAATCTTTCTTGGGTCATGTTGCTCCTCAGATGATTTTTAATCAGGTTCAGCTTACAACAAGACCTCTCGGTTGACACAATGGTTATGAGTGGCATATTTCTTGAATATTTCTTGAAAATCTTACACAGGTTTATTTAGCAATGTACAGATAATTACATATTCTCCTCTGAACATGAGTCTGCTGGACTGCACAAGGCAGCTGATCATGTGGTTTCATCATAGTCCTTGGCTTATCGGCATACCAGCTCTTACAGCAATAAGGTTGCGTCCCCTTTATTTTCAAATTACATGCACAAAGAGTAAGAATACATAAAGTAGGGAATTGTAAAACTATTTTCACAGAAAGACAAACTGAAAAAAAATTGGCATTCAGGGATCTATATGTAATATTGGCATTTTGCCCCTTGGTCCTCACCTTCTACCCTACCAACCTCCACATACAACGTATCATCCTCTACCACTTCCGCCACCTCCGAACGGACCCCACCACCAGAGATATATTTCCCTCCCCACTCCTATCAGCGTTCCGAAAAGACCATTCCCTCTGCCTTTCCCTGCCACCACAGGAAGTGCAAAACCTCCACCCACACCACTCCCCTCACCTCCGCCCAAGGCCCAAGGGATCCTTCCTATCAGAAATTCACCTGCACCTCCCCAATGTCATCTACTGCATCCATTTGCACCCGGTGTGGTTCCTCTACACTGGGGAGATGGGACGCCTTCTTGTGGATCATTTCAGAGAACATCTTGGGACACCTGCACCCACCACCCCCACTGCCCTGTGGCCGAACACTTCAACTCCTCCTCCCACTCCAGCAAGGACATGCAGGTCGTGGCCTCCTCCACTGCCAAACCGTTACCACCCGGTGCCTGGAGGAGGAACGCCTCATATTCCGCCTTGGGGCGCTGCAACCACATGGGATAAATGCGGATTTCAACAGCTTCCTCATTTCTCCTCCCCCCACATTATCCCAGTCCCAAGCCTCCAACACAGCACCGCGCCCCCAGACCTGTACAGCACTGCTCCGTCTGACCTATCACCTTCTCCCTCACCTTCATCCATCTATTCCTTCCCCAGCTACCTTCCCCCAGCACTACCCGCCCTCCCATTTATCTCTCAGCCCCGACCCATATGCTTCATTCCTGATGAAGGGCTTATGCCTGAAATGTCGATTCTCCTGCTCCTCAGATGCTGCCTAGCTAGCTGTGCTTTTCCAACACCACACTCTCGACACAGGCAATAGCTTGGCAAGAAACATAATCAGAAATTGCTGGAAAAACTCAGCAGGTCTGGCAGCATCTGTAGAGGGAAAGCAGAGATAATGTAAAGTGAACATAAACTCTGTGTTCTCCCCACAGATGCAGCCAGACCTGCTGATTTTTCCAGCACATTTGGATGTTGTTTCTGATTTCCAGCATCAACTGTTATTTGGCTTTTTTTTTGTTTAATAGTTTGGCCCGATTGTCCTAACTTGCCTTTCAAACACGGTCTCTGCTGGTGACAGTAAGCACAGATCCAGAGGTGTGGGCATTTTAGCACTAGATTTGTAGCAGACATTGAAATCACATCCTTTCATTTTTAAAGGAAGTTGTTTGAATCCAGATGGCACACTTGTCAGCGGTTTATACCATATAATTTCCAATGGTTTGTGATTAGTTTCCACAGTGACTTGTTTATGAATAGTTACATATGGAATCTTGTCATACTGAATACGAAAACAAGTGTTTCACTCTTCAGGTTGGAATAATTGAATCACGCCTAAGATAGATTTTTGGACCCAAATGGAATTTGATTGCTATCTTGTACAATGATTGCCCCTAGTGCTTTTTGAGATTATCAACCTCCAGGAATGCCTGCTTCCTTGGTTGTCTTACTATATAATGCAAGTTTCTGCTGACAGTGCTTTCTTGAGTGTTTCACACACATGTGATGGTCCTCTTGCTGGAGGTAAGGTGTATTCTCTTAATGGCAAGGTTTTGTCAGAAAGGTTTGTCTGTATCGTGCCAGAGTGTTGAAAAGTCCAAGAGATCCCTGCAGCTCGTCTTTATGGTCATGTGACTTATTTTCAATTTTGTCTGGGTCGGGATAAATCCCATAACTTGAATTGATGGAGCCAAAAAAGTGGTCTGACCTGGCAACTTCTTGCTGTTGAAAACTAACACCTAAAAATATCTGCTGTCATTAGTCAATATAGATTTTAGTTGTGCTTTTCTTTGGCTGTTTTATGTAATAATACAGACACTTCCAGGAATATTTTCTCTAATTCTGTCCATATGCTGCTGGAACAGATATTGAATCAAATTAATTGAATTGGAATAAGTTTATTGTCACGTACTCAAGTGAGTACAGTGAAAAGTGTCCAAGGCGCCACTTACTATGCCATCTTAGATACAAGGTACAGATTCTTCACTGCAAACTCTTAGGAAAATAAAATTAGAAAAATAAAGAAATAAAATGTCCAGCATTACAGATTGTAGGAATAAATTAGAAAATAGAAATATACAACGTTCAGAACAACAGTCCTTCCAACTCCAATCCACACCGGGTGTTGGCTCACTGGGCTTCATCTCAAGGCCCTCAAGACTGGGAGCCCGCTCTGGAATCATTCCATGGCTGGAAGTCCACACCAAGGCTACACCAGGCCAAAAGATTACTGCAGGTTGCTAAAAGACCATCAACTAAGGCCGAGATTCCACCATATGCTGCAGAGGGACTGCCATGTTAGGCAACTGAGACACCTCCATGCTGGGCCAACGAACAACCATAGCAGGTCAAGAGACCACCATGCTGGGCCGAGAGACTGAGATGAATTGAAAAGTAGGCTCTGGATGCTACTATCTTCCAAATGGTTTCAGAAACTAGTGATCTCCTGAGTTTCTTTTGCTGAGAGAACTTGGAGAAGAACTTAGCTGGTTAGCAAGCTTCTAGTGTTCGGAGTGCAAGGCAGTGATGTCTAGGAGTCAGTCTTTAACTGTGCACTTTACAGCATACTAGTGTTAAAACAAAGCTAGTAAATCTGAGTATCTAAGCCCATTGGCAACTATGAGTAATTCAGTTCATGAGCACACCTTCGACTAGCTAATACAGATGAAAGTTGAACTGACTTTCTATGTATTCTTGAAAGGGAAGAACACAAACCATCACTCTAGTGTAGACTGCAGTCTTTTCTCCCATCATACTCCAGTCTAAGATAAGTCCCGGATAACTACAGTTCAGGTTGATGTACATATTTTGCTTTTATGTCCATTTATTTCAATTTTCTTGACATCTTGTCAGGTGTGACATTCCAGGATCTCTCTTTGTCCGGGCAGCAATTGAGTTTGCATCCACAGTCATTATATAAAGGGCGAAAAAGAATTAAGCATGCAAAACAACCAACACACTCACACATACACATTCATTTCTCTAACCTGGGTGAATTATATCTTTTTGGTCTTAATTGGGAGTTCTAGACAGGGAATCAGCAAATCATTTTCAATTTCCTAGCAATGTGGATGATTTTCAAGTGCTACAGTTGAAAGAACAACCTGTAATGTTATAGTCTGGCATTATGAATCTTAAACTTTTTCACAAAAACTGATGGGTTATGGTCAGCATAAACTGATCATTCTGTATCCATTTCAGACTTGTATCTCAAAGTGTTTGAGTACCAAAAATGTCTATTTCTTTCTTGAATGTGCGGTTCTATTTCTGATACTTGATTGGTTTACTGCTAGTGTACCTGTGTGGTCTCCGTGTTCATCTTCCTGAAGGTGGTCAGCCTAAGCCCGATGTCACTCGCTTGGTTAAAGTTGGGAGCTGCAAGCATAGGCTTGCTTTTTTAAATGGCCTCAGTTTCTCAAAAGCTCTCTGGCTTTCAGTCCATGCCACTTTTTTGCCTATAGCAGTCTGTCAGTGGCATGGCTGGTAACTGTGCACCTACATCTACCTTTGCAGACTTTCATTCTTGATCCATTACATGTCCTAGACATGTTATTTGAGCCTTTACGAACTTGCTGTTTGTGAGATTGAGCACAGGTCAGCTGACTGTATTTTCTAATAGAGGACAGAATAGTGATTCTGTGTGCATTTCCCAGTTGTCACTGTTACTCATACAAATAGATCAGCTTGCCAGATTATTGTTCATCAGTTTATGAAAGGTCTTTGAAGCATATTGGCATCCAAAGACCTTTGCTGTATCATGCCCAGACTACCCATAATTGTGGACATGATTTTTGAGCTCTCATCCAGCAGCTTTAATATTTCCATATGGTTCCTTGAGAAGCACTCCCTAGTGGATCATTGCTTACATCTCATTTACAGGTTTGTGAGGGGATCTCCATTTCCTTATCTGCCCCGTATTTTCAAATGTAGCAGTATTCAAGGGCTGCCTCTGCCTCAGCCTTAGCTTTAACATGAGCAGTCTGAGCTAATGTTTTCAAAGGGGAGGGGATGGTCTCAGATACCAAGGAAATTCTATCTATTACCTCTTTGAGGTCTCTCTAGACTCCACAAAACAAGGTTTCAGATAACCAAACCATTGAATCTTCTTTTTGCAGTACAACTATAGCTTCCATTGGTTGGCCTTATTTAGCCATGTGTAGCGAGACCAAGGTAAGGGAAATTAGTTTGTTCTGTTGCTGTTTGCCCTCTCTGATGGCAATAGGCTTCTCAGAGACCATCAGTGATATTATCACCTTTGATCCTTCAGCTCATTACCAAGGAGCAGTATGACTCTCATGGTTACTGGCCCCGACACAAGACCATGTTCCAGATGCACCTCTTCAAATGAAATGGGTACATTCTTTCCCACAATCCCTTTCACCAGCAACTTGGCATTTACAGCACTCTCTGATGGGAAGGTCATGTACAGAGAATTAGATCAACATGAAATTTAAAATTCGAGAGGTCGTCCAGAGCTTTAAGAAAACATTGTTCGTAATTCTAATAGACATAGGATTGAGGTTTAGAAGAGCAGAATGCTATAAGATATGTAAGAATAAGAACTTGTAGACAGCTCGCAAAATGTTGCCACACTCTGGCGCCATCTTGAATCACTCTGGCAATATCAATTAATTGTATCTTCTTGGAGATGCAATGCAGCATCACATTTGAGGTTTACTTTGGCAGTAACTCTATCTAAGTACTACCATTACAAGTTAACTTCTGATTGAAGGTTCTTCCACTCCGATTCTTCACACTGTTTGTTCTTGCTGTTAACTGCATGTCCTGAAGAAGGGTATACTGAAACTTTGACTCCTCCACCTCTTGACACTGCCTGGCTTGCTGTGTTCTTCCAGCCTCTTGCCTGCCTACTTTGGACTTCAGCATCTGCAGTTTTTTTTGTTTCTAACTGCATGTACAAGTCTGTGTTTATGCAGGTTTCTGATGCATTCCCTGTTGCTGCCAGCATGCTGCACATGGTTTTTGCTTGCTTGCATCCTATTGTAGCCTTTGGTTTTATCCTTGGATCCAGATTTCTTGCATGGACAAGCCCAGTGTTAATTTCGACCACATGACATGCAAAGGTCTCAGAACAAGGACAGCTCCACAGTGGGTGCAACAGATCACTCTTCTAACACAGCTTGCTTTCTTTCTGCATCGTTCCTACTGAGCCAATATAAGTAACTGCCCCTACTTGCAGATGTTGTTGTCTGGCTGCAATGGCATCACATTTTCTTTCTTCTCTTAGTGATGTGTTGATGTTGAAACCTTTCGCTTTCTCCAAGTGGTCCTTTTGGAAAACTTCTCTCTCTGAAAAATCACAGTCTTCAGTCAAGTCACAACATCTACTGAAAAACTGATGTGTTCATTCTTGTGGTTGTTGCCTCTAGATGCTGAAGTTTGGAATTTACTTTTATATTAAGTGGATTTTCCACCTTGCTCACATTCCACTTAATTCAGTTGCCATCTGTAAGACCATAAGACCATAAAATATAGCAGCAGATAGTGAGTCTGCTCTGTCATTCAATCATAGCTGATATGTTTCCCAACTCCATTTTCCTCCCTTCTCCCCATAACCCTTGAAACCTTCACTAATCAAGAACCTATCTGTCTCTATCTTAAAGACACTCAGTGACATGGCCTGTACAGCCCTTTGCAGCAATGAATTCCACTGATTCACCATCCTCTGGCTGAAGAAATTGCTCCTCATCCTTTCATTCTGAGGCTGTGTCCTCAGGTCCAAGTTTCCTCTACTAGTGGAAACATCTTTTCCAATATATCCAGACCTCTCAGTATTCTGTAAGTTACAACCAGATGCCCCCTCATCCTTCTAAACTCCATTGAGTAGAGACCCAGAATCCTCAACTTTTCCTCATATGATAAGCACTTCAACCCAGGGATCATTCTTGTAAACCTCCTCTGGAACCCCTCCAATGCCAGTGCTTCCTGCCTTAGATACAGGGCTTAAAACTGCTCACAATATTCTAAACGTGATCTGACCAGAGCTTTATACAGCCTCAACTTACATTCCTGCTTTTGTATCTTAGCCCTCTTGAAATGAATGCTAATATTGTATTTGCCTTCTTTTAACTAAATTTGCATGTTAGAACATAGAGAATAGAACATAAAACAATACAGTGCAGAACAGGCCCTTCGGCCCTCAATGTTGCGCTGACCTGTGAACTATTTTCAGCTCGTCCCCCTACACTATCCCAAAATTATCCATGTGCTTATCTAAGGATTGTTTAAATCTCCCTAATGTGGCTGAGTTGACTACATCAGCAGGTAGGATATTCCACGCCCTTACCACTCTCTGCGTAAAGAACCTGCCTCTGACATCTGTCTTAAATCTATCATCCCCCAATTTGTAGTTATGCTCCCTTGTACACGCTGACATCATCATCCTAGGAAAAAGTCTTTCACTGTCTACCCTGTCTAATCCACTGATGATCTTGTATGTCTCCATCAAGTCCCCTCTTAGTCTTCTTCTTGCCAATGAGAACAGGTTGAAGTCTCTCAGCCTTTCTCTCCAGACCAGCAACATTCTGGTAAATCTCCTCTGCACATTTTCCAATGCTTCCACATCCTTCCCGAAATATGGTGACCAGAACTGTACACAATATTTCAAGTGTGGCCGCACCAGCGTTCTGTAGAGTTGCAGCATGATATTGCGGCTCCAGAACTCAATCCCTTTACAAATGAAACATAACACACTGTATGCCTACTTAACAGCACTATCCATTTGGGTGGCAACTTTCAGGGATGTATGTACATGGACTCCAAGATCCCACTGCACATCCACACTACCAAGAATCTTTCCATTGACCCAGTACTCTGTCTTCCTGTTATTCTTCCTAAAGTGCATCACCTCACATTTAGCTGCATTGAACTCCATTTGCCACCTCTCAGCCCAATGCTGCAGTTTATCCAAGTCCCCCTGCAACCTGTAACATTCTTCCACACTGTCTACTACACCACCGACTTAATGTCGTCTGCAAATTTACTAATCCATCCACCTATGCCTGCATCTAAGTCATTTATAAAAATGACAAACAGCAGTGGTCCCAAAACAGATCCTTGTGGCACACCACTAGTAACCTCCAGGCTGAATATTTTCCATCAACCATCACTCGCTGCCTTCTTTCAGAAAGCCAGTTTCTAATCCAAACTGCTAAATCACCCTCAATTCCATGCCTCTGCATTTTCTCCAACAACCTACCATGTGGAACCTTATCAAAGGCTTTACTGAAGCCCATGTATACCATGTCAACTGCCCTACCCTCATCTACATGCTACATCCTAAACTAGGACTTACAACTCTATTTCTCCTTCAGATTGCTGAAGCCTTATTCCATTTATAAAGTAGTCTATATTACAATTCTTCCAAATAATGCATAACTGCACCATTTTCCATATTGTATTCCATCTGCCTCTTATTTGTCCAGTCTCCCAGCCTCTCCAAGTCATTCTGCAGCATCCTCACTTCCTCAACACGACTTGTCCCTCCACCTATCTTTGTGGCATCTACAAACTCAGCAGCAATTGCCCTGAGTTCCTTCATCCAGTTCATTCATGTACAACATGAAAAGTTGTGGTCCCAACACTGACCCCTGTGGAAATCCACTGGTCATCAGTTGCCATCCTGAAAAAGATCTCTTTATCACCATTCTCTGCCTTCTGCCACTCAGTCAATCCTCTATCCAAGCTAGCACCTTTCCCTGAATACCACAGGCTCTTATCTCATTTAGCAGCCTCCTGTGCGGTACCTTATCAAAGGCCTTCTGGAAGTCTAAATAAATGCACTGGCTCTGCTTTGTTTGACTTGCTCATTATCCCCTCAAAGAATTCTAACAGATTTTTTGGGCATGGCCTCCCCTTGAAAATGCTGTTCTAGCTCAGCCCTATTTTACCCTGCACTTCCTAGTATTCCACAATCTTATCCTTAATGATGGACTCTAAAAACGGATCAACAACCAAGGTCAGGCTAACCAGCCTATAATTTCCTGTCTTTGACTCCCTCCTTTCTTAAATAGGAATGTTACATTAACCATTTTCTAGTTCTCTGGCACCGCCCCTGATTTCTGAAAGATTACCATCAATGCCTCCATAAGCTCTTCAGGGTGCAGTCCATCTGTTCCAGGTGATTTTTCTACCTTCAGACCTGTCAGCTTTTCCAGCACCTTTTCCTTAGTGAGGACCATTAAATTCACCTCTGCCCCTAATTCTCTTCAAGTTCTGATGTTCTTAAAATTCACACCCGCTTGCTAAGCTGACTGTCTAAACTCTATTCACCTATCAGTTCAGCCACTTGTCACCCTACCCATTTACCTCATCCATCTCTTCACACTCGATTCCTACATATTCATAAATCCATCCACTTACCAATTCACCCATTATGATCATCGTGAAAATGGGTTTAGAATATTCAACTTTTGTCATTGAACTTCACAGACATTACCCAACAATTCCATTTTTAAAAATGGTTTTCTGAAAATGCAATGTTAACCTAAAATAGCTGCGGTGATCACCTGACAAGGCCAGGAAACCCACACAGATTTTATAAATCCAGCTACCTCGAAAGAAATATATTAAATAAGAAGCACCAAAATTCTTTAACATGTACAGAAATTCTTATCTTCCTGGCTCTTGCATGATAAATTCACTTCTGAGAGGCAAAATATTACTGGTGAGAGCTGTGACCCCTCTTCACCTAGTTGTAAAAGATCTGGAGGCTCATCAAGTGAATTGAAGCCTCAACTAACCAAGAATTGGATTTAGGAAGCAAATTTTTACTTCAAAAGTGTTTTTAAAAGACAAACTGTGAAAAGTTTTCTTGGGTCTCCAAAATTAAAAGTGCTAAGACAGACATGTTTGATGTTAAATTTTTCAGGACCAAACAACTTAGGAAAAGCTTTGCCTTGGAAGAATTAAAAGTGAGTAGCTCTACAAGGGGAAACAACCACCAGAGATGAAATGGAAAAGAAGAGTCACTCAAATTAAACCAGTAGGAAGCAGCAAAGGGATCAAGATCCAAAAGAGATTTGGAAGCTGTACTGGGGGTTATTAATCCTCTGGGTTTTGAGGTAGCCCAGGAAGGACCACTTGATTTAAACTGGGCTATAGTCCATGTCATAAAGGATCAGGACATCTCTGCAAGGAGGTAAACGGACCAGAGTTAAGCCAATAGCAATAAACAGAAAAAAACTGAAAGAACTTTGGATGCTGGAAATCAGGAACGAAAACAGAAACTGCTGAAAAGCTCAGCAGGTCTGGCAGCATCTGTGGAAAGAAATCAGAGTTAATGTTTGGGGGGCAGTGACCTTCATTGGGGCTGCTGTCGGGAGGCACAGTGGCTCACTGGTTAGCAATGCTGCCTCACAGCACAGAGACCCAGGTTCAATTCCAGCCTTGGGCAACAGTCTGTGAGGAGTTTGCACAATCTTCCCATGTCTGCGTGGGTTTCCTCCGAGTGCTCCAGTTTCCTCCCACAATCCAAAGATGTGCAGGTTAGGTGAATTGGCCATGCTAAATTATTCACAGTGCTCAGGGATGTGTAAGTTGGGTGCATTAGTCAGAGGTAAATGTAGGGGTGCGGGTCCGGGTGGGTTATTGTTTGGAGGGTCGGTGTGGACATGTTGGGCCGAAGGGCCTGTTTCCACACTGTAGGGATTCTATGATTTCTTAGCAATAAATAGAAGATAAGGTGACAGTAGATAACAGGGCAGAACAAGAGACCTGATTAACAGATACATTATGGTATAAGCCATGAGAACACCAATGGAGTTGTCAAACAGGCCAGGAGAAAGTGAAAATGAAGCATCACTTTTTGAAAGTTTTGCAGGGAAAATAATGGAAGCTGAATATCCTCCTGGCAGCAATTGTGTTCCAGGGAAAGTGAAACAAATTAGTGGAAAACTAATTCCCAAGGCACAGGGAAAAAGGAAGAGAACATATCCCCCAGTAGACACCACAGATGGACACCACCAGTGACCAATCTGTGAATTAAACATAGAGTTACCCACTAGCAGCATGAAGAAATAGAACCACATCTCAAACCTCAAGTCAGATCAGATTAATGTAAAGTTAAATGAGGGGAAGTGCAGGTTGCAAGTCCAACTCCCCCCACCCCACTCCACCCAGGAAGGCAAACATCAGATTGTTAGCCATCAATCTCTGAGAAATTGCATTTGTAAACATGCCTGAATCTGATGCAAGTCAGAAGGGAAAACCAGTAAAACCAATGGAGATGACATTCTATTTAGTTTGCACAATTCCAAAATGGCAGACAAATAGGATCAGCATGTTCATTACAGGTATTACTTTTTTTACTAGATTTTAACTCTGAGTGGGCAATGAAGGGTTAAAATTTGGAAATATGGCACAGGATAAGGAACCAGTCTGACTGCTAGCACCCAAAGCCAGTTTTGAATTTAAGATAGGGCAAACAGACTGAACGTGAAACATATGAGTTGTCATCCCATTTCCTTTTATATTGTTCTTCTATTTTGATACGGTAATGGAA
This sequence comes from Chiloscyllium plagiosum, assembly GCF_004010195.1. Lineage (NCBI taxonomy): Eukaryota > Metazoa > Chordata > Chondrichthyes > Orectolobiformes > Hemiscylliidae > Chiloscyllium > Chiloscyllium plagiosum. The sequence goes on along the minus strand of NC_057712.1, from coordinate 67,418,935 downwards.
CGCTTACTGGAAACAAAATGAACAAATATTGTTCACTTTATATTGTTTGTGGCAGGAATTGTTGCAATCATAGTGAAAATCAACAATCGGTATTCAACTTCCAATATTTGACTTTAATACTTGTGATTTCCATGAACTGAAAATTGTTTCTAAATTTGTACTGCTGATGTAAAATAGCTGCAGTGATCACCTGACAATCCAGAAAATCCATGTAGAATATATGAATTCAGCTATTTCAGAATTACCATTTTAATCAAGAAACACCAAAACATGATGGGGTGTCAAGAAATTCACATCTCTAGTTTTACTCATACTTGCATTATAATTGCAAATATTTTTATTCATTCACAGGAAAAGGGCGTCACTGGCGAGCAGCATTTATTGCCCAGATGGCTGTTAAGAGTCAACCATCTGTTGTAGGTCTGGAATCTCATGTAGGCCAGACCAGGTAAGGTTGGCAGTTTTCTTCCCTAAATGACATTAGTGAACCCGATGGGCTTTTTCCCCAGCAATTGGCAATGGTTTCATTAGACTCTTAACTCCAGACTTTTTTTTAAAATGAATTCAAATTCCACCATCTGTAGGATTCGAACCTGGGTCCCCAGAACATTATCTGGGTGAATAGTCCAGTGATAATACCACTTGGCCATCATCCCACCATGTAATATAAAATAATACCTATGGAGTGTTCAGTTTGGAGATGACAATGAAGCTAAGCTTGAAATGGACAAATGAACCATTCTTCAATAGCAGCAAAGGGAGAGAAACTAATTTACATTTACATCAACAAGGATACAGAAAACTCTTTGTCTCTATCTCATCAGAACCAATGCTTGTGGAAACAATGGTTTAGGGAAATATCTGTTGACTAAGAAATCAGGGGTATTTGTAAGCTTTGCTATTCCAGAGAAAACAGGACAACAGCTCATCATTTGGAACTCAGCTTTCACACATGCAACTCAAAGACTCCAAAAAACTGTTAAGTGCAATAGGTCTTAATTTCCTGTGTGAACCTTCCACCCCCACCTTCTTTGGGCGTTAATTGCCTATATTTGTATGTCTGTTTGTTATCGTGTTATAGTTATTTTGGGATAATAAAACTTCACTGTCTTTCACCTAAGACAGACGGAGAATTAGTTTGGCTTAGTTTTTACTAAGTTCAAATAAAGTGTGACAGTTCCATTCTAAAAAAAATGAAATATATTAGATGACCACAAAGGGGTTAAACAGAGAGGCAGCATGAGCTCCCCTACCTGGTCATAACAATTAATCTTCACACTGGACATTTAAACTTACCTTAAACTTACAGCTAGAGCTGTAAAAGGGATTGTGACCCATTGTTGTGACATGAGGCTACATTATTGTGCTGGAACTCTTTGTGGGACAATATACTCTGCATTTCTGTAGAAGGTGGGCTTGTTGCCTATTCGTGGAATATAATATACCTAATTTTCTGTCTTTATTAGAACTTTCTCTAGTTTCTACTATGGCTGCCTGCAAATTGGGCCAATGGCAGAGGTCACATGGGGTTAGGGTGATTTATTGGCTTAAGCAGAGGATTGGCTAACCAACAGAAAGCAATGTGTTGGATGGTTATGGAGGAACATGTTGTAAAGAGGCCGAGATGAGATCAACCATGATTGTATTGAATGATGGAGCAGGCTTATTGCTTATTCCTGCTTTTATGTTCTTACATGACAAAGGAAAGCCAGGAAGCATTTTAGGACAATTTCTGTCAGTTTAGCTTCAAAGCATGCCTTCAAGGCTTTCAAATTTCTATAGTCTGCTTTTTTCTCTGTACTTACAAAGGTGTTAATGTTAAATACATACTTTAACAGGCCCTCCCCATTGTTGTGGACCAGGCCAGACCCCTCAAAACATTTCAAGAAGGTAGCCCAGACATGAACTTTGCTAGTTGTTTTAAGCAGGTGTGAGTGGATATTCCAGGAGAGAATCAGCTGTTCAAATCACTTAGTTTTAAACAAAACAGAATTTATTTACAAGATTATTGAATGAAACACAAACAACAGAAAACAAAATGCTGAATAACTTAACCTCTCTGAAAACCCAACAGATTATCCCATCTTAATGATGCTGTTTCAAATACTTTCATCAATCCCCATAAACATCCTTTGGGACAAAAGGTAAACTATAAGTTCTTACAGGATAGAGTTCAGAGAGGGAGTACCAGCCTGGGCCTGCTTCTGTGGGTCCAGCTGCCTTTCTTCACACTACTGCTAAAAAAGACCAACCCAGAGAAAAGCTGAGCTGGGAGAACTGGCCACACCCTTTGCATTGTACAAGTTTTTTTTAAAGCTTGAAAGCCTCTGCCTGAGGCAGTATCTGTTAGCTATTATCAAATTGGCCCTAAAACCCTCCACCCAGACGTTTTGGAGTCTGTGTCATTTATGCCCTCTCTAATAAAAAAATGACTGCATAACCTTGTTAAAGGAACAGCTTTGTCACACCTCCCCCTCCCCCCAAAAAAAACCATCAATTTCCAAAGATGACTTCATTTTAAAACTCCTTAAAAAAATTCGTTAGTTCTCCAAAACACACAAACACATTACATTGACTATAAACATACAAACATACACAACTATATTCCATTTCAGTCTGTTGTACTCCTGCCTCCGAATGCCTCCGTTTCCCATTTGAGCCTTGACATTGCATCGGCAATCACGTTTCCTCGTCCTGCCACATGCACAATTCTCAAAGTGAATGGCTGTAACGACAAACTCCATCTAAACTGTCTGGCATTTTTGTCATTATATGTCTCCACAAACTTCAATGGGCTTGACCCATATGTATATGATTGTCTTAGATATTTTACTGGGAACATAAACACTGAAATGTTGTAATAGCAACACCAAGTTCAAAGTCTCCTTCTCAACCATCGAAAGTTTCTGTTGACTTCCTGGAGAATTACCCGATAGGTCTTTCTTGTCAGCTTCTTGCAAGAGCCCACCATCAACACTCACATCACTTGCATCGATAGCCACCTAATTAGGTATGGCTTATCCCAGGGCAGTGGTAAACACAGCTTTCAGACTGTCAAATACCTTCTGACAGTCTGCTGTTCACTGAAACTTTTCACTTTTCTTCTGCAACTCAGTGACTGGAGCAGCCACATTGCTAAAATTTGGTACAAATTTTCGATAAAATCCATTCAATCTCAGGAACCATACTGTTGCTGTTTTTGTCAGTTGTATGGGAAACTCCCCAATTACCTTTGTTTTTGCATCCAATGGGGCCATTTGTCCGTGTCCAATAACATGGCCCAGGAATGTGACTTGGGCTTTGACAAATTCACTTTCTGATGAAGGGCTTATGCCCGAAACATTGATTGTCCTGCTCCTTGGATGCTACCTGACCTGCTGATCTTTTCCAGCACTCCACTCTCAACTCTGATCTCCAGCGTCTGCAGTCCTCACTTTCTCCAAATTCACTTTTAGCCAAGGTTATCACCAAGGCTGCCTTCCGAAGTTGATCGAACAAGTCTGATAAATGTTGTAAATGTTCCTTCCATCTGTGACTAAAAAAATCACCAGGTCATCAATATATATGACACCGTTGGGTAATCCGGCAATGACTTTCTTGTTTAGTCTCTGAAATGTGGCTGGTGCATTTTTACTGCCAAATGGCATGACTTTAAACTGACTCAGTCCATTTGGCATTATGAAAGCTGAAATTGCCTTTGCTCTTTCTGGCAAAGGTAACTGCTAGTATCCTCTGAGCAAGTCCAACATAAAAATATAAGTTGCTTGTCCCACCTTCTCAACATAGTCTTCCAAACACAGAATTGGATATTCATCTATCTTTGTAACTGCATTGACTTTGTGATAGTCCCCCCATAACCATTGGGTACCATCTCATTTTGGCACCATGACTATGGGTCAGCTCCAATCACTGTAACTGACTTCAATTATGCCATTTTGGAGCATGCATTCAATCTCCTTTTGGAACCTGTGCAAACTTTAGAGGGTTATACCTGGAAAGATGCTGCTTAGTCAGAACAGCAGCTCCTATATCCACATCATGCATAATTAGATTGTACTTCCCACCCTATTTCGACTTATCTCCCCATGTGATAGTAATAATTCTTTCAGGTCATTTCAATTTTCCTCTGGAAGGTAACTCAATAATTTATCCCAATTTTTGACAACTTCCTCCTATTCAATTTAATTTGAGGTATGTTCAATTCAGAATCCTCTGAACTTGATTCTTCCTTCTGTGCTGTAATCATTAACACCTTCTCCTCTTGCTTTTCTTCCCTGTCAAAATACCTTTTGAGCATACTCACATGACACACTCTGTGAGATTTCTTTCTGTCTTGGGGTCCCTATCAAGTAGTTCACCTCACTCAGTTTCCTTTCAACTTGATAAGGTCCACTAAACCTTGCTTTTAAAGGTTCGCCTATCACTGGAAGTAACACTAATACTTTATCCCCGATAGCAAAATTGAGAATTTTTGATTTCTTGTCCGCTTTCTGTTTCATTGTATGCTATGATACTTTTAAATGCTGTCTAGAAAACTCCCCTGCTCTCTTTAATTGTTCCCTGAAATTTGACTCATGGTGCAAACTCCGAATTCTGACTTACCAATTTCTCCATAATCAATTTTAATGGTACTCTCACTTCATGCCCAAAAACTAGTTCAAATGGTCAATTCGTTTGGTGCATCTCTGATCGCAAAAAGCACAAACAGAATTCCCTTATCCCAATCATCTGGATAGTCTTGACTATAAGCCCTCAACATGGTCTTTAAGGTCTGATGCCAACTTTCTAGTGCTCCCTGCGATTCTGGATGGTACGCAGTAGATTTGAATTGTTTTATTTCTAAGCTGTCCATAACTTGTTTGAATAATTTTGATGTGAAGTTTGACCCTTGATTTAACTGTATCTCTGTCACTAGTCTGTACCTAGTGAAACATTTGAGTAATTCCTCGCCAATCCTTTTAGCTATGATATTGCATAATGGTACAGCCTCTGGAAATCTAGTCGACACATCCATTATTGTGAACAAATACTGATTCCCACTTTTTGTTTGATGTAGGGGACCTACGCAATCAAAGAAGACTCTTGTTAAAGGTTCCTCAAATGCAGGAATAGGTATGAAAGGAGCAGGTTTTGTTACTGCCTGTGGTTTTCCAATTACCTGGCATCTATGACACATTTGACAAATTTCAACCACATCCTTGTACAGTCCAGGCCAGTTAAAATGTTTTTGTGTCTTAACTTGTTTTTCCTCACTCCTAAATGACCCCCATGTGGTAGTTCATGTGCCACTCACAACACCTCCTTCCTATATTTCACTGGCAGTACGATTTAAGACCATAAGACCATAAGACCATAAGACATAGGAGCGGAAGTAAGGCCATTCGGCCCATCGAGTCCACTCCGCTGTTCAATCGTGGCTGATGGGCATTTCAACTCCACTTACCCGCATTCTCCCCATAGCCCTTAATTCCTTGTGACATCAAGAATTTATCAATCTCTGCCTTGAAGACATTTAGCGTCCCAGCTTCCACTGCAATCTGTGGCAATGAATTCCACAGGCCCACCACTCTCTGGCTGAAGAAATGTCTCCGCATTTCTATTCTGAATTTACCCCCTCTAATTCTAAGGCTGTGTCCACGGGTCCTAGTCTCCTCACCTAACGGAAGCAATTTCCTAGCGTCCACCCT
>NC_057712.1:67378251-67412485 GCF_004010195.1 Chiloscyllium plagiosum | reverse complement strand
TCTGCTATTTCCTCAGCCACCTCCCTCAAAACTCGAGGATGTAATCCATCAGGGCCATGAGATTTATCAATTTTAAGACCTTTTAGTTTTCTAGCACTTTCTCTTTTGTAATGACAACCAAATTCAACTCAGCCCCCTGACTCCCTTTAATTGTTGGGATATTACTCATGTCTTCCACTGTGAAGACTGACGCAAAGTACTTATTAAGTTCTCCAGCTATTTCCTTATCTCCCATCATTAGGCTTCCAGCATCAGTTTGAAGTGGCCCAGTGTCTACTTTTGCCTGTCGTTTGTTTCTTATGTATTGAAAGAAACTTTTACTATTATTTCTAATATTACTGGCTAGCCTACCTTCATATTTGATCATTTCCTTCCTTATTTCTCTCTTTGTTATCCTCTGTTTGTTTTTGTAGCCTTCCCAATCTTCTGATTTCCCAGTGCTCTTGGCCACTTTATAGGCTCTCTCTTTTTCTTTGATAGATTTCCTGACTTCCTTTGTCAGCCATGGCTGTCTAATCCCTCCCCGGATAATCTTTCTCTTCTTGGGGATGAACCTCTATACAATGTCCTCAGTTTTACCCACAAACTCCTGCCATTTTTGCTCTACTGTCTTCCCTGCTAGGCTCTGCTTCCAGTCTATTTTCGGCAGTTCCTCTCTCATGCCCTCATAATTACCTTTATTTAACTGTAACACCATTACATCCGATTTTGCCTTCTCTCTTTCAAACTGCAGACTGAACTCTACCATATTATGATCGTTGCTTCCTAAGTGTTCCCTTACTTTAAGATTTTTTATAAAGTCTGGTGAACTTCTGCCCATTTCTCACCTGCTTGAATATGTGATGGTTTCCATTTCCACATTAAGACATCTTTTTAAGATAACAACATTCAGGGATACATTCAGATTCTTTTTCTGTGTATGTTTTTTGATACAATCGCTTTAAGTTTTCATCTTTCTGCTATAACTGAGTTAATTTATCTGAGCTAAAGATGCCTGCTTTGTCATCTATCTGCTCCTGGTTTGTGCCAACCATCTGATAAAACAACTTGTATTCCTGGAGTTGAGAGGTTGTCCAGTACTCCTCCCACAAATTCTCCACTTCTCTCTTGACACTCTAACCTCGCTTTTTCTCTCACCCTGAATTCCTGTTACTAGTATCTTTTCTGGCAATAATCCTTCAGAAGTATATATCTGCTTATCTTTCAGCATCACAGACTAAGAGGATCCTGCTCTTTTAACATTGTAACCTAGTTACCTGCTGCTCATGGCCTGTGCGAATAAAGTTTACCTTCACAGGTATATGGTTTAAGAAGATCTGATACTTCCTCCTTAACCAACGTCTGACCAGCTTGTACATTCTGGTGCAGCTTTCTAGCCTCCACTGTGCTTTCTGTTACCACTCCAACAAAATGCACTGGCTTATCCTGTTTTCCGACATCTGGCTTCCCAGTGCTGCTCCTTGCCCACCAATACTGTGATTTCATGTGACCTTTAGATTACTTACTTTAGATTACTTACTTACAGTGTGGAAACAGGCCCTTTGGCCCAACAAGTCCACACCGACCTGCCGAAGCACCGACCCTACTTTATTGCTGTGAAAACACCAGAGCTTTTTAATTTCTCTGTCCCCTTCAAGAGTTTCCTTTTTACCCTGCAGTAAGTTATCCTTATGATCTTCACTGAGATCCACCTTTCCATTTCCATGTGAGGATTTCTCTTTTCCCCAAGTTCTATCCCTCAGGGATTGAAATTGATTCTGGAAGCCCAACTTCGCTTTCTAGTCCAACTCATAATCATCAGCCATTTCAGCTGTTAATCTTGCCGTTTTAACTCTCTGCTCTTCCACAGGAGTTCTCCCTACTTCAGAAAGTAAATTTTCGAACTCCTATCTAAGTTTCAATTTCTAAAGTTCAAACTCTCTCTCTTTCTTCCTTTCCTCTCTCTCTCTTTTACTCTCTTCTCTCTCTCTTTCCTTTCCTCTCTCTTCTTTCTCTTTCTTTTTCTCTCTCTTCTGCTTTTAATCATAATTCGTTGTCTTTTGCCTCTAACTTAAGCTGCTTCATTCTCAATTGAAGTGTAGACATCTCTAAAGATTCTGATGGCATTTCCAGCAAATTTAACTGCTGAGCGATTGCTGTAATCATCTCTTCTTTCCTCGCGGAAGGAGGCAGCTCCAACCTCAGCTTGTCTGCTAATTCCAGCAGCTTGGCCTTAATCATCTTTTGTAAAACCCCCAAGGTCACTTCTTCCACCCCAGAAAACTTTTGGTGACTGAAAGAGCCATTCCTATCCCAAGCTATGTTTACCCAACCAAATTCAACACCTGGAACAAAAAACACTAACCCTTACCACTCGCTGCCTTCGAGACCAACAACTCTAAACCCAATTTGGAACTTCAGAACAAATCCCACAAAGAGCCCCCAGTCTGTTGTGGACCAGGCCAGAACCTCAAAACATTTTAAGAAGGTAGCCCAGACACTAACTTTGCTAGTTGTTTTAAGCAGGTGTAAAATAGACATTCCAGGAGAGAATCAGCTATTCAAACCACTTAGTTTTAAACAAAACAGAAGTTATTTCCAAGATTACTGAATGAAATACAAACAACAGAAAACAGAATACCAAATAACAGCCTCTCCAAAAACCCAACAGAACATCCCATCTTAATGGTGCTTTTCTAAATACTTGCATCAATCTCTATAAACACGCTTTGGCACAAAAAGGTAAAATCAACTACATGGTCTTACAGGATAGAGGTCAGAGAGAGAGTACCAGCCTGGATCTGCCTCTGTGTTCCAGCTGCCTTTCTTCACACTACTGCTAGAAAAAACTAGCCCAGAGCAAAGCTGAGCTGGGAGAACTGGCCACACCCCTTTCATTGTACATGTTTTTTTTTTAAAGCTTGGAAGTCTCTACCTGAGGCAGTATCTGTTAGCTATTATCAAATTGGCCCTAAAATCCTGCACCTCAGACTTTTTGTAGTCTGTGTCATTTACGGCCTCTCTAAAAGAAAGATTGTATAACCTTGTCAGAGGAACAGCTTCGTCACACCGCCCTCCTGAAAAAATGGAGAACTGGCCACACCCCTTTCATTGTACATGTGTTTTTTTTAAAGCTTGGAAGTCTCTACCTGAGGCAGTATCTGTTAGCTATTATCAAATTGGCCCTAAAACCCTCCACCTCAGACTTTTTGGAGTCTGTGTCATTTACGGCCTCTCTAAAAAAAAATTGTATAACCTTGTCAAAGGAACAGCTTCGTCACACCACCCTCCTGAAAAAATGAACCATCAATATCCAAAGATGACTTCATTTTAAAACACCCACTCTAAAGAAAACCAAGGACTGGATAACCTTGTTAAAGGAGCAGCTTCATCACACCATCAATAATAGAAGTGTATCTACTTTTAGCTGCCTTGATTTGTTAATGACATTTGTCACCATTACATGGATTTGCCGTTGTAAATGGCACAACAGCTAGTTCTGTTTCATATCACCCTTCCTTTCACCAGGAGCCAGGACAGCACAGTTTATAGTCATTGCGATTCAACAGCAGCATACTTCTTTTGCTTTCAGTGCCCTCCATTGGTTTTTAGCAGCTTCTAACCGTACTGAACATTTCTATGCTCTACCTATTGTAACTGTCCTTCTATTACAGTTCTTCAACACTCAATTCCAGCTCTACTTCTGACCTGGTATGCGTTCATGGAACTCCCTCCATATGGGCATTGGGAGTTTATCTACCGCACATAAACTGCAGCCGTTCAAGAAATCAGGTGAGCTACTGGCATGGATTGAGGATTGGCTGTCTGACAGAAGGCAGAAAGTTGGGATAAAAGGTTCTTTTTAGGAATGGAAGCTGATAACAAATGGTGTCCTGCAGGGTTCAGTGTTGAGGCCCCAGTTGTTCACTTTATATATAAAAGATCTAGATGAAGAGACTGGGGGAATTCTGGTGAAGTTCGCTGATGATACAAAGTTACGTGGACATGCAGGTAGTAATGAGGAGGTGGTGAGGCTACAGAAAGATTTAGACAGTTTAGGAGAGTGGTCTAGGAAATGGCTGATGAAATTCAATGTGAGCAAATGTGAGGTCTTGCACTTTGAAAAAAAAGAACACAGGAAAGGATTATTTTATAAACGGTGAGAAAATTCATAAAGCCAAAGTACAAAGGGATCTGGGAGTGCTAGTACAGGATTCTCTAAAGGTTGACATGCAGATTGAATCCGTGGTTAAGAAAGCAAATGTAATGTTGTCATTTATTTCAAGCGGGTTGGAATGTAAAAGTAGTGAGGTGCTACTAAGACTTTATCAAGCTCTGGTTAGGCCCCATTTAGAATACTGTGTCCTACAAAGGGATCTGGGAGTGCTAGTACAGGATTCTCTAAAGGTTGACATGCAGATTGAATCCGTGGTTAAGAAAGCAAATGTAATGTTGTCATTAATTTCAAGCGGGTTGGAATGTAAAAGTAGTGAGGTGCTACTAAGACTTTATAAAGCTCTGGTTAGGCCCCATTTAGAATACTGTGTCCAATTTTGGGCCCCACACCTCAGTAAGGACACACTGGCACTGGAGCATGTCCAGCGGAACTTAACACAGATGATCCCTGGAATGGTAGGCCTATCATACAATGAATGGCTGAGAATCCTGGGATTGCATTCATTAGAGTTCAGAAGATTGAGGGGAGATCTAATAGAAACTTACAAGATAATGCATGGTTTAGAAAGGGTGGATGCTAGGAAATTGTTTCCGTCAGGCGGGGATACTAGGAGTCATGAGCACAGCCTTAGAATTAGAGGGGATCAATTTAGAATGGAAATGAGGAGACATTTCCTCAACCAGAGGGTGGTGGGCCTGTGGTATTCACTGCCACGGAGCACAGTGGAGACCGCGACATTAAATGTCTTCAAGGCAGAGATTGATAAATTCCTAATCTTGCAACGAATTAAGGGATACGGGGAGAGTGCGGTAAGTGGTGTTGAAATGCCCATCAGCCATGATTGAATGGCGGGGTGGAATCGATAGACTGAATGGCTTTACTTCCACTCCTATTTCTTATGTCTCATGGTCTTATTCCAGCCTATGCAACTAAAAGCTAACCCATAAATGGAGCAGCATTTTCATTAGGAAAATTCAAAAGGCCACGTTAGAATAGACATCTGAGGGGCTGGAGGGGTTTACTGAGGTAGAGATAGGCTGTGGAGAGATTTAAGAAGAAGGATGTAATTTTAAATGAAGACGTTTGTTGATCGAGAAGCAATGGAACTGGTCATTGGTGTGACAATGGACACTGGATGTCCATTAAGACAAGGGCAACAGAGGTTTGGATAACATCAAGTTTACAGATGGAAGAATTTGAGAGATCAGACAAACAGCCAATCCTCTATTCATCTTTTTATATTATCCTCAATTCTATGAGCCTTATTTTGTAGACAAATCTTTGATCTGGCATTCATTGCAATTTGAAATTCCAGGTAAGATTCTTGCGAACGGTACACAACTTACAAACAATGTGTTTAACAGAACTTCAGCCAGTTAGAAGCTACCCATTTTCCAGTTCAGTCTCACTTACATAGGCAAGAGTATTTTAGGTGAGCTACAGGTTGTTGAAGTGAGAGAATCATTTGTGTGCTGAATTACTGCAAGTGGAGGAAATTTCTGACAAGGCTTTCTTGTAGGTTTGGCGATTTCGGGTCAGTGTCCTAATTTAATTTTCTCCATCTCGAATCCATCATAAATTGGGTGGTAATCTGGAGGAAAGTCTAGGCCAATGCTTTTAGGCTGTCTACTTTGAGAGGCTTTCTTCAGGGAACAGATATGTAACAGCTGTTAGCAAATTCCTTACAATTCCATTCACTTTGCCAGAATTACTTTGCTGCAAGTTCTGTGCAAATCCAGTTTATGTGCATCAGTTGGGTTTCCACCAAATTTCAGCTGCTGTAATGTTGGTGGCACAGAAGCAGTTCCATGGAAATTGTTGTTCATCATTATAGGGTACCAGTAATGTCAGCATTGTATGTTGAAAGCTATAAGATACAAATGCATACCAGGAAAGCTGTGCAAAGATTTCTAATGACAAAAATGATTATGAATTTTAAATATAAGCTTAGTATAAAACCAGATTACATTTAAGTAAACATAAGTAAATTATGAGTAAGTCACAGATATAGCATAAAAAGAGACATTTTACGGATCACTCATGACTCAATATGTAGAGTAGTAAAGCATATTTCAAGGAGTCTTCTAGAACTGCTGCCACATTAAATTCTTATCGAGCTTTTAGTTGGCAAATATCTAATTTCTAATTAATTAACAGAAAAATCATAAATAAATCCAGGAACCACATTTTAAGAACAGTGTCAAGAATAGTTATCACTTAGAGGCCCTTCTGTGCAGGAGAGTGTAGCAGGATGTTTGGAAGGAGCCTTTATTTTTCAAAATCACAGTTCAATATGCTTCTGCTGCACATTCAGAGACCACTTTTCAGATCATCACCGCTAGTTGCATCAAACAATTTCCCCAGTACTGCCATTATTCTTCTGCCATTTATCTTATATTGGCATTCGCTGGTTTTTGATCTGGGCACCAACAGCTGGTCCTTGTGGCATCTCTGGGTGTCTGAACTGCCTGGCTTCCTTCTACTGTTTGTCCTTTACTTCCTGAAAAGACTTCAATAAAGAGATTCCCAGTGCCAAATGTTTGCACATTTCAAAAGTGTGAATGCAAAAATATTTGAATAATGAATTGTCAAAATAGCAAATAACCAACAAAAGATTGGAATATAGTACAAAATACAGCAATTTGACATTCCCTTTAAAAGCAATTCCACGTACTACCAATCTGCTCACATAAATGAATTCCTGTGACTTTGTGACATAGTTTCATTAGGACACATGGAAAGTTTTCCAACTAAGACAATAATGGGTGCAATCAGCTATACTGGAAGAACTTGATGCACTAAATAACCAATGAGATGATGGGTAAGTCAGATCTACCTATAGCTTTAATTGGCTGCGCTCAATTTATCACTATTCAAGGTTGGTAACAAACTCAGAAAGCTGTCCCATTCTGTATGTCAAACAGTTCTTCTGACAGCATAAAAATGGTTTGCATTTCTGACTCATTCAAAAATTGTGTATTTAAACATCCTTTTGTAGAAAATAACCTGTTTGTAGAAAATTGGTATTGAGACAGAAGCACAAAAAGTAAGTGCTTGTGAAAAATTGCTCATAAAATGTTGATTTTATGTCCAGGTCCAGATCAGCATGTTTATTTCCAGATTTTTATTTATTTTTCCAGAATACCCAAATTTTTGTTTGTCCCAATGTACAATCTGGTCTCCTTGTTATAAAAAAAGATACAAATTATTACTAAATTGAAAAGGGTGCAAAAACAGATTTACAAGAATGTTACTGAGACTGGCGAGTTTGAATTATAAGGAGGGGTTGGATAGGCTGGGACATTTACCCCTGAATTGTAGGAGGCTTGGGGGGGTGACCTTTTAGAGGTTTTTAAAATCAGAAGGAGCACAGATAAGGTGACTCAACAAGGTCTTTTCCTCAGATTCGGAGAGACCAAAACCAGGGGGCATAGATTTAATTCGAGACAAAAAAGATTTAAAAGAAACCTGAGGAGCAACTTTTTCACACAGAGGGTTGAGTTTATATGGAACGAACTGCCAGAGGAAGTGGCAGAAATGGGTACAATTATGACATTTAAAAGACATTTGAACAGGTACATGGATAGGAAAGGTTTAGAGGGATATGGGCCACGTACAGGCATATGGGACTAGTTAAATTTTGAAACCTTGGTCAGTATGGATGTATTGGACCAAAGAGCCTGTTTCCATGCTTTATGACTCTGACTCTTTAACTTGTATAGAATAAAAGTCCACTATACTTCTTTCAGTAGAACACATTAAAAACCACAAATTCGAGGAGTTTGTAGATTGTGTGTAGCTCAAATGTAAGGAGATTGCATAATATCATAATTTATATTAAGCAAAATCAATTTGGAGACAAATTTGGAAAAATCTAATACATCTATAATTAGCTGTCATCATATTTCTCACCCTCTAAGTGTGCTTTTGTGATATTATTATTTCACTCATATTTATTGGTACAATAATGGGCTAAATCTTTATTCAGTGGATAGTTCTTACTCAATGGGCCTGCACGATGTGGTTTAGACACACCCACCACTACTTTCAGATGGAAAAGACCAAGGTTTCAGATGGAAAAGGCCAAGGGTTCATTATCCAATTGAGAAGTGGTGGTAGGGACTGGTGGGGAAGGATGTGGCTCATGATATTGGAACAGCAATGGTACCCTAGACCATATGTCCATAAGATATAAGAGCAAAATTAGGCCATTTGACCCATCACATCTGATCCACTATTTAAACATGGCTGATATGATTCTCAGCACTATCCTCCTGCCTTCTAACATAACCCTTGATCCCCTTACTAATCGAAAACCTATCTATCTTTATCTTGCATACACTCAATGATGGCCTCCACAGCCTAATGTGGCAATGGTTTCACAGACTCACCACCCTCTGCCTGAAGAAATTTCTCATCTCAGTTCTGAAGGATTGTCTCTTCACTCTAAGGCTATGCTGTTGAGCCCTAGCCTCTCCCCCTAGTCAAAACATTTTTGCCATGTCCATTCAATCCAACCTTTCAGTATTCTGTAAGTTTCAATGAGATTCCCACCGTCATCCTTCTAAGCCTCATTGAGTACAGATGTATACTCTTCAATTGCTCCTCATATGACAAGTCCTTCATCTCTGGGATCATTCTTGTAAACCTGCACTGGACCCCTGCAACGCCAGCAGATCTTTCCTTAGAAACAGGGCCCAAAACGGCTCATAATATTCCAAATGCAGTATGGTCAAAGTTGTTAATGGCCTCAAAAAATGCTAACATTGCATTTGCCCTCCTAATTGCCAACTGAACCTGCATATTTACCTTAGGAGATTCCTGAACTAGAACTCCTAATCCCTTTGCACGTCAGCTTTCAGAAGCTTTTCCCCTTTTAGAAAATATTTTACGCTTCTGTTCTACTTACCAAAGAATATAACCTCACACTTTCCATTATTATATTTCATCTGCCACTTCTTTGTCCAGTTTTATGGCCTATCCCACCTCCTCAACTCTACCTGTCAGCCCACCTATCTTTGTGTCATCTGCAAACTTAACAACAATGCCCTCAGTACCTTTCTCAGATCGTTAATGTTAAGTGAGTAGTTGTGGTCCCAATGCTGATCCCTGCAGAACTCTTCTGGTCATTGTCCACTACCCTGAAAAAGACCTCGTTATCCCCATTCTCTGCCTTCTGCCAGTCAACCAGTCCTCTTTCCATGCCAGCACCTTGCCCCTAACACAATGGGCTATTATCTTATTCAGCAGCCTCCTGTGCAGCAGCTTGTCAAAGCTTTCCAGAAATCTAAAGAGATCACACCTCACGGAGTCATAGAGATGTACAGCATGTAAACAGACCCTTCGGTCCAACCCATCCATACTTGCTCATTGTCCCCTCAAAGAATTCTAGCAGATTTGTCAAGTACAGTCAGTTCTGATATAATGAAATAGTTCTATTCTCGAGTGATCTCGCGTTATAAGAAAATCGTGCAATAGCCTTGCCATTTAAACTAATGTGGCCAGAATACAGGTAAGGAAAGTTCACATTCAATAAGTAATGGTCTCATTTCTTCTATCATGTTAAAACCAATTCGCTATAACAGAAGAAACACACTTTATAGCAGAATCAACTGTATGACCTCCTCTTGACGAAGCAATGCTGTCTCAGCCTTATTTTAAGCATGAATTTACTTTTGCAACACTGATGTGAAAAAAAGCTCAATTTTCCAATAACTTTTTTTTCGTTTTGGAAAGCACATTAAGTATGATTGCAGTCATGTCAGGTATTGTTTTCATTTATACTTCTGTAATTTGAGTCTTTGGTGATATAATGAGTTAGAACTTCTGAGACCGGGTACTAAATATAGTTTATACTGAAGAAATGTCTGTCTCCTCCTTCCACTCACTGTGTGCACAATAAATGGAAGAACTGTGCACAGGGTGGTCCATTTTTTGTACTAATTCATAATACTACTGATGAAAGCCATAATGAAAGTCAATTTAGAAAATAAAATGATGGTGCCTGCCGTGCTCTTTTAAGGAAGGACTTTTTTTTTAATATACTCTTCTATAGGATTTGAGCATGATTAATAATTTTAGCATTTATTAGCCATCTTTAACTTCTCTTGAGAAAATAGTGATGCATCATGTTCCTGAACTGCAATGGCCCATCTACAAGGAGGTGCAATGGCCCTAGTGGTGTTATCACCAAATTCTTAATCCAGATATCCAGGAAACCTAGGTGTGAATCCTGCCATGGCTGATGGTAGAATTTGAATCAAATAGAAATCTGGAATCAAGATTCTGATAATGGTTATGAAGTAATTGTTGTAAAAACCTATCTGGTTTACTGACATCCTATAGGGAAGGTAACTGCTGTCTTTATCTGGCCTGAACTACATGTGACTCCAGGACCACAGCAATGTGGTCAAATCGTAACTGACCTATGGGTAATTAGGGATGGGTAATAAAAGTTGGCCCAACCAGTGATGTAAAAAGGTAAAAACAATGACTGCAGATGCTGGAAACCAGATTCTGGATTAGTGGTGCTGGAAGAGCACAGAAGTTCAGGCAGCATCCAAGGAGCAGCGAAATCGACGTTTCGGGCAAAAGCCCTTCATCAGGAATAAAGGCGTTTGAAGTTCCCCATTGGCTGTTCGCTCTACTGTGACATCTAGGAATGGCAGTTTGTTGTTGTGCTCCTCCTCTTTAGTGAATTTTACGCCAGTAAGGGTATTATTGTTGGTCTTGAAGATTTCCTCTAATGTGTTTCGTTTAGTGATGACAAACGTGTCATCTACATAGCAGACCCAAAATTTGGGTTGGATGATTGGCAGAGCTGTTTGTTCGAGTTTCTGCATTACTGCCTCTGCTAAGAACCCTGATATCAGAGACCCCTTGGGTGTTCCGTTTGTTTGTTTGTAGGTTTTATTGTTGAAAGGTGAATGGGTGGTAAGGTATAGGTCCACTAGCCCCACCCCCACCCCCCACCCTCCTCTAGCTTACCTCTCCATGCTTCAGGCTCACTGCCTTTATTCCCAATGAAGGGCTTTTGCCCGAAACGTTGATTTCGCTGCTCCTTGGATGCTGCCTGAACTGCTGTGCTCTTCCAGCCAGTGATGCCCACATCCCTTGAATGAATAAAAAAAAAGATACTCCAAAGTGCTTTAGGAAGGAGTTTCAGAATTTTGACACAGCAACAATGAAGGAATGGTGCTTTATTTCCTATTCAGGATGGTCAGTGACCTGGACATAAGATAGCACGTGTTGATGTTCCCATGTATCTGTGGTTCTTCTCCTTCTTAATGGTATAGATTGCAGGTTTGGAAAGTACTGTCAAAGGACTGGATAATTGTGAAGCATTGCATTTTGGTACAACAAACAAGGGTAGGGCTTATACAATTAATGGTAGGGCCTTGGGTGATAGGATGGGATAGAACTTCTGAGACCTGCTATTAAATATAGTCTGAACTCAAGAAATATATGTCTCCTCCTTCCACTCAGCAATGCTATAGAACAGAGGGATCTGCACCTAGGGATGCAGGTACAGAATTCTTCAAAGTTAGTGTCACGTATAGACAGGGTGGTTAAAAAGGCATTTATCACACTTGTCTCGTTCAGTCCTTTGAGTGTAGGAGCTGGGAAGTCATATTGAGGTTGTACAGAACATTGGGAGGCCTCTTCTGGAATACTGTCTCCAGTTCTGGTCACCCAGTTATAGGAAGGATATTATTAAGCTGGAGAGGGTTCAGAAGAGATTTAGCAGGATGTTGCCAGGTATAGAAGGTTTGAGTTATAAAGAAAGGCTGGATAGGCTGGGACTTTTTTCACTGGAGCATAGGAGGTTCAGAGGCGACCTGATAGAAATTTATAAAATAATGAGTGGTCTTTTTCCATAGGATGGAGGATTTCAAGATGAGTGGGCATATTTTATAAGGCGAGAGGAGAGAGATTTTAAAAAAGACCTGAGGTGCAAATGTTTTACACAGTGGATGATTTGTGTGTGGAATAAACTTCCAAAGAAAGTGAAGGATGTGGGTATAATTACAGTGTTTAAAACACATTTGGATAGATATATGAATAGGAAAAGTTTGGAGGTATATGTGTCAGAAGCATGCAGGTGGGGCTAGTTTAGCTTGGGATTATGTTCGGCATGAACTAGTTGGATCAAAGGGTCTGTTTCCATACTGTATAATTCTATGACTCTTTTCTCCTGATTGAGTTATGGGATGCTGTCAAAATTATGTTGTCAACATATTGTTTTTAAGACCCAACAATGAAAGTTCCTGAATATGGCAATTTGTGTAGAATTCATTACTTTCAAACTGTAACTCTAGATTTCTATGACCACTGTCCTTCACAAAACTTCTTCCCACCTTGGAAGAATAAATCATACATCATGTCAAATCTGTTTTCAAATATTTGATGGAGTTCATGAATTATAGAAGGCAGTAAAATGCCTGACATTATGATCATGTCTTCAGATTTAAAAATTCAAAGTGGAGCTACATTGACTGAATCATCTGCAAAGCTATTTACTACTTGATGTCATTTCTTGAAAATTACTAGTGTGGATGTTTTACAAAAGTACAAGCTTGCGCCAGGCCAAAAGAAAATGTACACACATTCTATGTTTATTGTTTTTTGTAAATTCTGGCTGCTCAGTACGTTTCATATCTGGCTGCAGTGACCAGATTCAGTTTTATAGACTGTAGCTAATGTTGACCAAATGAACAGAGATCCCTAAAAATGTTTAACAAAAAGACTCAATTCTGCAGTTAATCTCATTTATTCCTTTACTATTTGAAATTCAATGTGACCTTGTGTTGTATTTCCACAAAATAAATTCAAAAACAATTTGTCAAAATTTTGAACTGTTTTCAAAGTACTGTCTACAGTAGATAGAACTGCTTCCCGTTCACCTTTGTCCCCACCTTTCACATTTTCATTCTTGGAAAAGAAGATGGACCAGTATTTATTTCTCAATAGCCCTCACAGTTGTTTACATCACCAAGACACTGCAACAATGGTTTACTGTTGTCTGTCCAACAGCTGCACTGGCAGTGTTGGGAATCAGGAATGTACACAGCTAAAGAAAGTATGAAAACAATGTGCAGACTGCTGTTTCACACCTTACATCCAATCATTGTTAACTGTTTCCTTGCTATATAAGATGTCACTGATCTACCTAAAAGGGTGCCTTGCAGGCAAAAAGTACCCATAATTGTTTTACCATGTTAAATTATCAGCTTTAAGCATCACCAGTAGTGCAGCACTTAACACACTCTGAGGAAACTGTCAGCAGCCCAGTTATATGCTTGATTTCTTCTGCAGGACAAGATTTGCCAAGATATCTATGTGGACCTCCTAATGATCCCACACAGAGAGTTGAACTATTACAAGACTTTGAGAAAGGTGAGGATTTAAATTCTTAGCAGTTATTTTTCACTTCTTACCATGATATAGGTTTTATTGATTTTTTTACTTCATATACTTGTATTAGTCAGGCAATCATTTATTTAACTGAAAGCAACCATACAGCAAACATCACAAATGGCCATTGTGTAGTTGATTTCTTAACTCATTTATTACTGCATAATTATTTTAAGCAAAGTGGCATATATTTTACTTTGGACAATTGGTTTTAATCCCACAACCTCTGAAAAAGATTTTGTAAAGTTGCACACATCACAAGCTACGCTGTGTGACAAAGGGCCATGTCATTAAGTTTTATGCTTCCTCTAGTAGGGATGATGTTTTCCACCAGGGAAAAATATTGAGAATCTAAATGAGCACAAATAAAATTTGACCGTAGATTATCTCAACGATGTGAGTTGAGTTTTAATTGATTCAGTTTTTGGATTTGGTTTGTGCTCAGCCTTGTTGAAGATCTTGCTGACAGCTCGCTCCAGTTCATACTCATTAGAGGACACCAGATTGCACAGTTTGCAAATACATGACATCCAGCAATATGATTACATGAAATGCCATATAAAATTAACAAAGAATCTATAAAATTAATTAATTTTAAAAAGTTGCACCAAAGAAAAACGTGACATTTTCTTCTTGTTGCTGTTTTGAAAAGTAAATACTTAATGTGCAACCTTTTTATGCCTTAGGATTTGTGAATAGAAGAGTTTGAAGACTATTATAGAGTCATCGAGATGTACAGCACAGAAACAGACCCTCCGGTCCAACTAGTCCATGCCAACCAGATACCCGAACCCAATTTAGTCCCATTTGACAGCACTTGGCCCAAATCCCTCTAAACCTTTCCTTTTCATGTATCCGTGCAAATGTCTTTTAAATGCTGCAATTGTAGTGGCCTCCACCAGCCTTCCTCTGGCAGCTCATTCCATATACACAACACTCTCTGTGTGAAAACGTTGCCCCTTAGGTCCCTTTTATATCTTTCCCCTCTACCCCTAAACCTATGTCCTCTAATTCTGGAATCCCCCACCCCAGAGAAAAGACCTTGTCTATTTATCCTATCCATGCCCCACCTGATTTTATAAACCTCTATAAGGTCACCCCTCAGCCTCTAACCCTACAGGGAAAACAGCCCCAGCCTATTCAGCCTCTTCTTATAGCTCAAATCCTTCAATGCTGGCAACATCCTTGTAAATCTTTTCTGAACCTTTTCAAGTTTCACAACATCCTTCCGATAGGAAGGAGACGAGAATTGCACACAATATTCCAAAAGTGGTCTAACCAATGTCCTGTATAGACACGACATAACCTCCCATCTCCATTGTTCACTATTAGTATGTTCTATCTTAAATACACAAAATTCATTGAATTTGTAACATTAATGTAATTCGCTGGTTAATTTATTTGTAATTTCACCATAAATGTACCTTAGGTTTTACATTAATTAGTTTGAAACTCAAATAAAAACAAATTCTGTGGATGGTTCCTGTTTTTCAATTTACAGGTGCTGTCGGCCTTCTCCAGCACTTTCTGCTCTTATTTATTAATCAGACCTGGTGGTGGGGTGGACAGGGTACTGATATTTAAATAGCCCTTGTGAATATTCTCTGTTTTGCGGCCATCTGTTTTTCACTGCAGGATGCCAAACCAACTAGCCTAAAGCTTCCTGTTTTCTGCCTGTCTTGCTTCTTGAAGAGAGGGTTATATTTGCTATATACCAGTCTAATTGAATCTTCTGGAATCTAATGAATTTTGTAAAATTAGCACCAATGTATCTACTATTTCACTAGCTTCTTTTAGGACCCGTGGATGAGATCCATCATGTCCTGGCGACTTATCATTTCACAAATCCACCATTTTTGTCATGATTAGAATTTTGCAAAGTTCCTATCTCTTAATCTTGATTTATAGCCATTGCTTGCTTTTTTTGTATCCTCTACAATTAAAACCGAAGCAAAATATTTATTCATTACATCATTCATTTCTTTATTATTTACTAATTATCCAACATTCTCACCCTACAGAATACCAACAGTCAATTTATTTGATCTTTTCATCTTTAGATACCTATTGAATCTTTATCTGTTTTACATTTCTAGTTAGCATCATCTCATGCTTTAAGATTAGCCTGATTAACTTAATAACCTTTTCACTTTAAATCTGAGTAGTCACCTGAACTTGCATGCACATTTGTATTGTTTTGTTTTCTTAAATTCGATGCTCTCCTCAGCTTTTTAGGTTAATCACAGATGGTGGGTGCTCCCTTTGAAATTTTTCTTTTTGGTAGCAATGTACTTACTTTGAGTTTTCTGAAATATCCCTTTAAATGCTTGCCATTGCTTTTCTATTGATCTATTTCCAAGCCTTATATCCCGGTTCACTTGTGCTAGCTTAGCTTTTTGCCTATAGAGCATCTTTATTAATGTTTAAAATGCTAGTCTTAGACCTGCTCTTCCCGCTTTCAAAATGGATGTAAATTTCAATCATATTATGATCACTGATTCTTAGATATCATCAACTAATCATGTCGCATTACACAATACCAAACATACTATAGCCTGTTCTGGAAGTTGCTGCTCTAAGAAATTATTTCAAAAGTATTCTCCTCATTGAGTGACTATTAGCAATCTGATTTTTCCAGACTATATATAGATCAAAGCCAACCATAATCACTGTAGCCCCTTCATCACAAGCACTGAATATTTCATCTTGTTTGTCTTATCCCACAATTTGGCTACTATTCAGAGTTTATGCCCACTTGTGATTTCTTTTCACTTCTGTTCTTCTTTACCACCCAAGCCAATTGTATATCCTAATCTCCTTGTATATCCTCATCTCTAATTATTGGACCTATAATATTTTTAAGAAGGAAAGCTATCACTCCACCTTTGCTATTCCACCTTTTTACTGTTCTTGATGTCATATATCTAACAATAATCAGTATCCAATCCTTGTCATCCTGCAGCCATGATCATAGTTATTTGCTTTAATGTGTGCTATCAATGCAATATGAATGCTAATAAAAATCAGATAGAGTGCCTTTAGTTTTTTTATTACCTTTGTAGCATCTATTCTTGTCTACTGGTATGTGATTAGGTTTTATTCTCTGTGTTATTCTCTGACCTTCATTTTCCACATTAGTATTTTGTTCTGCCACAAACTATTCCTGATTTGTTGTATTTACTCAAGCTTGATCCCTCACCCACCTTCAGAGAATCCCTACAGTGTGGAAACAGGCCCTTTGGCCCAACAAGTCCACACTGTCCCTCTGAAGAGTATCCCACCCAAACTCAGTGGTTAGCACTGCTGCCACACAGCACCAGGGTCCCAGGTTCAATTCCGGCCTTGGGCAACTGTTTGTGTGGAGTTTGCACATTCTCCCTGTGTCTGCGTGGGTTTCCTCCAGGTGTTCCAGTTTCCTCCCACAGTCCAAAGATGTGTCAGGTCAGGTGAATTGGCCATGCTAAATTGCCCATAGTGTCACGGGTGAATAATCATCTCTAATTATTGGACCAATAATATTTTTAAGAAGTGCCAGCAATTCAGCTTGCTAATTTTGAGCCAAAGTACCTGGAAATGCAAGCAATTAATGTTTACCCTGGATGACACTGGCATCTGAAGCTCCCACATTCTTCAATTGCTGTACATCACCTGCCCTGAAATCTTAAATATGTGTTGACTCGGAAGTAATTGCTAACTAATTAATTTCTAAAGAATACAGCCGACAAATTCCAAATTTTATTTTAGCACTGCCAATAAATTTTGCAATGCTGATAAAACAGTACAATACTTAAAATACTGACAAAGCTTACATTTTCTAACAATTACTGCAGTGATCTATGATATAAATCTTGGAAAAAATACATTGTTGGAGCTTCAAACAAACGGTGATTTTGATGTCTCAATTTTGCATGGTTAAAAGAACTTCTGTTATGTTCTGACAGACTTTGTATTGCTACTATAACCATATTAATTCTTGTGGAAAATTACGTTTACGAAGTACACTGCTCAAACATGCCGAACAGAATGGCTGCAAAGACATGGAAAACACACAAAGAGGCAAATGCTTTACAATCTAAGTTGGAAAACTGCAAACATATTTGCATTTAAAAGTGCTAAATATATTTTGTTCCACGCATTGTCAATGGTATTGCATTTAAAGTTGCAAATTCTTGAGAAACATGATCATAGATACAAAAGCAGACACAACTGTTAAAATAGTTAAACCAACTGAGGAATTTTTTAAAATATTCATTTCATCAAATATGTCAGTACCATCCATGTTACCTTTAGTAGGATTGCTTACAGTGTCTTGTTAACAGATCTTGTCTGCAACATATAATTAGATTAGATTCCCTACACTGTGGAAACAGGCCCTTCGGCCCAACTTATCCACACCAACCCTCTGAAGGTTAACCCACCCAGACCCATTCCTCCTGACTAATGCACCTAACACTATGGGCAATTCAGCATGGCCAATTCACCTTTCCTGCACATCTTTGGACTTTGGGAGGAAACCAGAGGAAACCCACGCAGACACAGGGAGAATGTGGAAACTCCACACAGAGAATCACCCGAGGCTGGAATCGAACCTGGTCCCTGGTGCTGTGAGGTAGTAGTGCTAACTACTGAGCCACCATGCCACCCCTACCGTAGACAGAGCTGACAGCATAATTAGTCTGTGGGATAGCATCATTTAATTGCTATGAGTAATATATCTAGGTTTATGTATAAATGCTTTTAATAAGTTAAGTTAAAGGTTTCCATTTTGTCATGTCGCATGCCACCGCTGGTATGTTTAGTCCTTTTAGAATGAAACTAAGATCATTGAACAATCTTCCGATGAAGGAGATGGACAATGAGGGTATCAATAGATTGTTAAAGTGCTGGAAATAGGCCTTGAGTATATTATAAGATTAGCACAGAGTGAAGGTATACAGCTATTGGAAAATCATGCAGAGGATCTTTAATCAGCACCTGGTGAGCCTGACGTTGGTGGTGGGCAGGTTGTTGGAGGGAATCCTGAGGGGCAGGATTTATATGTACTTGGAAAGGCAAGGGTTGATTAAGGATAGTCAACATGGCTTTGTGCGTGGGAAATCATGTTACGCTAACTTGACTGAGTTTTTTGAAAAAGTAACAGAAAGGATTGATGAGGGCAGAGCAGTGGACGTGATCTACATGGACATCAGTAAGGCGTTTGACAAGGTTCCCCATGGGAGATTGGTTAGCCAAGGTGACATCTCATCGAATACAGCGAGAACTAGCCATTGGGATACAGAACTGACTCAAAGGTAGAAGACAGAGGGTGGTGGTGGAGGGTTGTTTTTCAGACTGGAGGCCTGTGACCAGTGGAGTGCCACAAGATTCAGTGCTGAGTCCACTACTTTTCATCATTTATATAAATGATTTGGATATGAACATAGAAGGTACAGTTAGGAAGTTTGCAGATGACACCAAAATTGGAGGTTTAGTGGACAGCGAAAAAAGGTTACCCCAGATTACAACGGGATCTTGATCAGATGGGCCAGTGGGCTGAGGAGTGGCTGACGGAGTTTAATTTAGATAAATGCGAGGTGCTGCATTTTGGGAAAGCAAATCTTGGCAGGACTAATACACTTAATGGTAAGGTCCGAGGGAGTGTTGCTGAACAAAGAGACCTTGGAGTGCAGGTTCATAGCTCCTTTAAACTAATGTCACAGGTAGATAAGATAGGGAAGAAGGCATTTGGTATACTTTCCTTTATTGGTTAGAGGATTGAGTTAGAAAGTCATGTTGCTGCTGTACAGGAAGTTGTTTACTTCACTTTTGGAATATTGCGTGCAATTCTGGTCTCCTTTCTCTCGGAAGGATGTTGTGAAACTTGGAAGGGTTCAGAAAAGATTTATAAGAATATTGCCAGAGTTGGAGAATTTGAGCTATAGGGAAAGGCTGAGTAGGCTGTGGCTGTTTTCCCTGGAGCATTGAAGGCTGAGGGGTGACCTTTTAAAGGTTTATAAAATCATGAGGGACATGGATAGGATAAATAGACAAAATCTTTTCCCTGGGGTGGTGGAGTCCAGAACTAGAGGGCATAGGTTTAGGATGAGGGGGGAAAGATATAAAAGTTTCCTAAGGGGCAACTTTTTCACACAGAGGGTGGTGCGTGTATGGAATGAGCTGCCAGAGGAAGTGGTGGAGGCTGGTACAATTGCAATATTTAAAAAGCATCTGGATGGGTATATGAATAGGAAGGGTTGAGAGGGATATGGTCCAAGTGCTGGTAAATGGGACTAGGTTAGGTTGGGATATCTGTTCACATGGACAAGTTGGACTGAAGGAGCTATTTCTGTGCTGTACACCTTTATGACTCTATGACCAGGCATGCCTCCTCAGATACAGTCTCCATCCATCTAAACCTGGACAATATCCAGTCTTGGGCTGAAAGGTGGCAAGTAATGTGCCTGACAATTATAATCTGCAGCAATCAAGAATCTAACCATTACCTCTTGACCTTCATTGACTTGCTATCACTGAATCCCTCACTATCAACCTCCTGGGGTTATCCTTGACCAGAAACTGAGCTGGACTAGCTATATAAATACTGTGGCTGCAAGAATAAGTCAAGAGCTAGGACTTGACTCACTTCTTGCCTCTCCAGAGCTTGTCCACCATCTATAAGGCAAAAGTTATAAATTTGATGGAATACTCTCCCTTGGCCCAAATGCATGCATTCTAACAACACTGACGTTTGACAGAAAGCAACACATTTGATTGACTCCACAAACATAACCTTTAACATTCATTCCCTTTTCCATTGATGCACAGTTGGCAGAGTGTGTATCATCTACAAGATGCACTGAAATAACTCATCGAGGCTTCTTTGACTGCACCTTCCAAAATGGCAACCTCTATTAGGAGGACAAGGGCAACAGAGGCACAGGAATCACAACCTGCAAGATTCTCTCCGAAGCACATTTGATCCTGACATGGAGCTATATTTTTGTTTCTTCACTGTTGCTAGTGAAAGTCTTGGAACTCAGTTCCTAAGAGCATTCTTGGTGTCCGTACACCCCAAAGACTGCAGCAATTCAAAAAAGCAGTTTCCCTCCACCTCCTTTAGGGCAGTTAGGAATGGTCAGTAAATGCTGGTTGCATATCTCACAAACAAATTTTTAATAATCAATCTGTGTAGAAATGAAGGTTAATTCTAAGTAACCAATTAAGTGTACGTTAGATGGCCTTCAGATTGGTTCCACAGTTTGGCAAACATTGAGGGCTGAACGGCCTGAACTGCACTTGTAATGTTCAATGTTCTCATGTTCTAATTGGATTTATAAAGGAATTGAATGGGTAACAGTACAGGGATAAGTGTCTTTCAATTTGTTCTCAAGTTATAAAAAATGCTGTCAAAGTTTAATTTGTTTCTCATAGCTAATTTTCTTGAAAATTCTTTCGTGACTAACTTTTCAAATTGTGGTAGATAGGGAATTCCAATATATCAATGTCCCTATAAAGGAAGACATGGCAAAATATACCAAAGTAAGGATGGCATTTGACTTCAAGGTGGGAAATGATATTGTTTCTATTAAATTTCTATTCTCTTATTGGTGTTTGAAGAACTCAAAGAATAGCAAACAAGTTTGATGAATTGCTGGAATGCATCACTCTTAATTTTTTTCTTGGCTTTTCTCCCTTCCTCTACCCTATTTACAATTTCCCTTACTAAGTTTGCTCTTTCGTTATGCTTATCTGTTCTTATTTACTTGGCAACGCCTAAAATTTAAAATTATTATTCTCATGTTTAAATCTGTCATGGCCTCATTATTTCTTGTTCCTGTGATACCCTTCAGCTGTACAACTCCTCAAAACTCACTGTTCATCTGACCATAGCCTTCAAGTCTATTGACTTGACATTAATACCAGGGCAGCACAGTGTCTCAGTAGTTCGCACTGCTGTTACAAAGTGCCAGGGACCTGGGTTTGACTCCAGCCTTGGGTGACTCTCTGTGTAGAGTTTGCACATTCTCCCAGTGTTGGTGGGGTTATCTGCCAGGTACTCCATTTTCCTTCCATGGTCTAAAGATGTGCAGGTTAGGTGGATTAGCCAGGGAAAATGCAGGGGTATGGGGATAGGGTAGGGGGAATGGGATGCTTGTCAGAGGGTCGGTGTGGACTTGATAGGCCAAATGGCATGCTTCTACAGTAGAGATTGTATGATTCTATCTGTGTAGACACCCAGCCTTCATTGTCACTGAGCTCCCTCACAGTCTCATCCCCAGACCCCACTTTCCTGGAACCATATTCTCAGGGCTGAAAAATGTGTTGCTGGAAAAGCGCAGCAGGTCAGGCAGCATCCATTGCTGGAAAAGCGCAGCAGGTCAGACAGCATCCTGACCTGCTGCGCTTTTCCAGCAATGGATGCTGCCTGACCTGCTGCTCTTTTCCAGCAATGGATGCTGCCTGACCTGCTGCGCTTTTCCAGCAACACATTTTTCAGCTCTGATCTCCAGCATCTGCAGTCCTCACTTTCTCCTACCATATTCTCAGGCCCTTGATACGCTCTATCGCTTCGAGATCTCTCTTCCAATACCACCAGTGGACCTCGTTGCTCCTCCAGTGCATCCTTCTGCTCCTATCTTTCCTGCCAGGCCATTAGTTAACTCATCAACCAGCCTAGAAAATTGGAGCAAAATTTTAAAACCACCTGCTGAACACTCTGGAAACTCTTATTTCCTCATCCTCACCCTGTTTTAAGAATGCAGTTCGGTACGTATTGGGGCTGAACTGACCTGCTCTGTCCACAGGTGTTGACTGAATTTTGCACTTTCCGTATTTTCTCCTTTTCTCTACTGGCACTGTGTTTGAATGTCAGTTTTTGTTTTTTTCTTGTCGTGGGTTTTTGTTTCTCTGTTTTGTCAGTTGCTTACATAAGAAAATTCACATTCTATTTATGCTTAATTTGCATTTTTTTTCAGGTCAGGGTTCAAAAAGTGTAAGTGCAGGGTTTAATCTTAATGGTACTAACATTAGCTCTTTCCCTATGTTTATTGCCAATGACATAATTAAGACCAGAAGTGACCAGCTCAGCTTTTGACCTCCTGTCTAAAACAATCTCAGACTTCAGTTGGATTTGGAATGTGATTTTTTTTTTGTTACATTATTGGGGGATAGTGTTCTGGTATTCATTTTTTCAGTCTACACCTATTCCCAAAGCGGGAGTACATACATGCTGAGCTAAAATATTAGTAATTCAGTTGCATTCTTATCTGACAAGGATCTATATTAGCAGAAAATTAGCCTTGAATTTTTCCATGCACATTTTTAAAATATTGTTTATAAATGTAATAAGTAAATCTACCCCTGTGCACATGGTTTCCTTAATCCAGTGTACTAGTTGTAGGGCTGGCAACAACTGTTGAGTACATTTTTTTAGTTTGTTGCTTAATTTGAATATTCATCTATTTTAGTTTTGAGGAAGGGTCATTGGACCTGAAATGTTAACTCTGATTTCTCGTCACGGACACTGCCAGATCTGCTGAGCTTTTCCAGCAATTTCTGTTTTCCTTTCTGATTTCCAGCATCCACAGTTCTGTCAGTTTTTATTTAATTTATTTTAAGATTGGAATTCATCCACCTATTTCACAAAAAGATTTGCCATCTTTGTAGATAACATGTATATTATTCACTTAAATTGCATCTGTTAAAGAAGTCTCAAATACCACCAAAATAACCCCAAAGAACAGCTTGGTTTTGCTATGGTACTGCCACGTGAGAGGGGAACCTCCACCAGAGAGATTGCAAGATTTTTATTGACAACTTTCAAAGAAACCACTGATCACTATGGCCTTGTTGCTGGTGAAATCAAAGTTTAATTTACTGCTGTTTTCTTAACTTTTCTTTAAAATGCAAATAAACAATTTAGCCTCTCCTTTTAAAAACCCTTTAAAATGTTCTTCCCATTATCATTGGCAACATCTGCCACATAAGAAAATGCTGATAAAAAATATACATAATTATGCTATCTATACATTAATGGATATACCACCTGATGGACATTGGTAGCTATGGTAGTATTCTATCCTGAACAGCAATCCTCAGTGAATCCTGTCAGACACATTAACACTGACTGAATGGTGATTCTTTCTATCTAGTTATTCCAGTCATATCACACAGATTCTGATTAGCTCAATACTTGTGTACCAACCTTGGTCAAATCCCAAGCAATTATAGTGATCAAAAAATAGTTTTGAATTCCAGGGGCCACAATTTAAAAATGAGGCAAATGCCACTTAGGTCCAAGGTGAGGAGAAATAATTTTACTCAGAGAGCTGTGAATCTTTGGGATTGTCTACCATATAGGGCCGTGGAGACTCATTTTTTGAGTATGTGTAATGTAGGTATCTACAGATTGATTACCAAAGGCATACAGGTTATGGGAGGGGGCATGTAAAAGGCATTTGATCAGCCACAATCATATTGAATGAGGAAGGGAGGACATGATGGGCTAAATAGCCCTACTCTTGTTCCTGTATTTTGAGAAGTTCCTTCCAATTGAGTTCAGGCTCTGACAATCAGTTAAGTATAGTATGAATAATATTTTGTGTTCAAGATATACATATGGCACTGGGGTCAGTTAGCTGGCACAACGGGAAAGGTACTGGTACACTGCCTGAGGTCCTTCTGCTGAAGTTAAACTGGGGTCCATTCAGTTATCAGACCTTCCTCATGCCTCAAATGCATGTAAGGAGACAGTAAGGTCTGCAGACGCTGGAGATCAGAGTTGAGAGTGTGTTGCTGGAAAAGCACAGCAGGTCAGGCAGCATCTGAGGAGTAGGAAAATCGATGTTTCGGGCCAGAGCCCTTCATCAGGAGTGAGGCTGAGAACCTCGGATGGTGCCTGACCTGCTGTGCTTTTCCAGCAACGCATTCTCAACTGCATCTGAATGTAGTCTGGTTTGAGGAAGAGATGCCTTTGGTTTATTTGGATAGAGTCAAACTCCAATGTTTGCTTGTTTTTTTGATATGCTATTGTACAGAAAGGAACTGCACTTGTGATTATGTATAAATATAAAGTTTTTTTATTACAAATAAAGTATGTTTTTGAAATAAAGAAAAAAGGTTAGCTAATTGGCTTGCAATGCAGATTGATGCCAAAGGCATGCGTTCAATTCCCACACCAGCTGAGCTTACCACTGAAGTACTCTCCTTCCCTAACTCTCTTCTCATCTGGTGCATGGTGACCCTCAGGTTAAAGCCACACACTAGTCATCTCTCTTCAAAAAGAGAACAGCCCTCTGGGACTATGGCAACTTTACCTTGCATTATATAAATAGTAATTTTTTTTAGCTCAGTGGTGTTTATGAATATCAAAGTATATGCTTCATGAGACAGGGGTGGACTTTGTATCCTTTTGGTCTTCATCAACTCTCATTCTGTGTCGGAAAGGATATTTGATGGTCTTCTTTCACCAAGGCATTTGTAGTCATACAGATTTTCACAAGGTATCTTCAGCAGCTCCAGGGATTCAGGGGAGTTGCTCGTGCAATGGTAGCATTACTGGGCTATTATCCTGAACTTCAAGGTAATGCCTGGGTGCACTGCTTCAAATCCCACCATGAAAGATGGTTGAATACAATAAAAGTCTGGAATTTAAATAAAGTTGGGCTAATAGTGGCCAAGTAATGACTGCTGATTGTTGTTTATAAAAAACATTTAATGCACTAACTCCTTTTAGGGAGGGAAATCTACCAACCTTACCTGGTCTGGTCTACATGTGATATTTGACCTACAACAATGTAGTTGACTCTTAACTGCCCTTTGGGCAAAAGATGAACTGTAAATGCTGGCCTTGGCAGTGACCCCCACATCCTGCGAACGAATTTAAAAAAATGTTAGTGAAATGGTATGTTGAAAATCTCAACTGGAGTCTGAAGGAGACCATTGATGGCAGTGGAATCAATTCCATTGCTTTTAATGTGATGTATGTTTTTGTTTGTTTTGAAGAATAAAATGTTTTCAATCCTTTACCATTCCAATTAATTAGTGTTTTTTTCTTTTGCTTCTCTCTTTTTAAATACATCAATAGCAAGAAAACCCAAAATGCAGTATGACAAACTGTTAGCAGATGCAAAGGTGAAAGCTACTACTTCTAGAAGAGATCCTCCAGATATGATATTTTATTCATTGGCACATGTAACTGCAGATTCCTTCATTATATTCTTTGATAAACTACAACAGTAGAACCATTTTATTATCGGTCATTAGTTGACATAAGAAATACTTACCTTCTCGTTCCTCAATATTCAACCCACAACATCCCAGTCTCTCACAGCTTACAGGAATGGTTGTCCTTCCTTGTTTCACAGGACATATTTATGGCTGAAACATCCAATTCGATTTTGGTAAGAATTGGCAGACAAATCTACTTCATGTGGATTTCCCGGCAATTTGTGAACTAAATCTCCACTGTTCCATCTACTAGTTCACCATATCAGTTAGGCAGATCAGTCAATCAAATATGTTTTGTTCATGGTGGTAGTATTTAACATGTAAATCAATAGTCAAGATTAGGGTGCTGGAAAAGCACCGCAGGTCAGGCAGCTTCCGAGGAGCAGGAGAATCTATGTTTCAGGTATAAGCCCTTCATCAGAATTGAGGCCTGTGGGCCAGTAGGGGGGGAAGGGGGGAATGCTGAGAGATAAATGGGAGGGGGGTGGGACTCAGTGAGTCTCTTTCTCACTGTACCCCAGGCCATCTTCTCTGCCCTGAAGCTCTTCAGCTAGGTCCTGAAGCAGACTCGCTACCACAGCCACATCTCCTTCCTCAGTGCCTGCCTATGGGAACCAATTTTTGATGAAGGGCTTACACTCGAAATGTCAATTCTCCTGCTCCTCGGATGCTACCTGACCTGTTGTACTTTTCCACCACCCCACTTCTTGTCTCTGATCTCCAGCATCTACAGTCCTCACTTTTTCCTAGTTGATTTCAACCCTACTGTGAAGCCTCTCCCCCTCTCTACAAGGATCTCAGTGAGTCTCTCTCTCACTGCAACCCCCAGGTCATCCTGTTTGCCCTGAAGCTCTTCAGCCACACCCTGAAGCAGACTCACTACACCAGCCACATGTCCTTCCTCAGAACTTGCCTACGGAAATGATTTCTCCCCAGCTCCCCACCATCCCCCCCCCCCACTTTGTCTCTCAGCCCCTGGCCCACAAGCCTCATTCCTGATGAAGGGCTTATGCCTGAAACGTTGATTCTCTTGCTCTGTGGATGCTTCCTGACCTGCTGTGTTTTTCCAGCACCCCACTCTCGACTCTATCTCCAGCATCTCAGTTCTCACTTTCTCCATGTAAGGCAATAGTACCTCAGTCATTTCCAGAAGACATGCTTTGGGAAACAAGCTCATTCCTTGGCTTCAGTAGTACATTGTTATAGCTTAAGTGTGAAGGTTCTGTCCTTCAGTTTTAGCCATGTCTGGTATCGCCAACTTGCAGGAGCAAGGTGGAGCTTGCTTAAAGGAAATCTTCGCACTTGCAAATACTGATACAGCACTGTGCCTGAAGCATGCCATTATCTCTCAAGTGATGAACAAACTGCATGAGTGAGATAAAAACAAAAGTAATGAATTCACATGAAGCTAATTTTGAGGGGATATGAAAGGAAATAGGAAAGGTGAACTGGAGGAAAA
Source organism: Chiloscyllium plagiosum (assembly GCF_004010195.1). Classification (NCBI taxonomy): domain Eukaryota; kingdom Metazoa; phylum Chordata; class Chondrichthyes; order Orectolobiformes; family Hemiscylliidae; genus Chiloscyllium; species Chiloscyllium plagiosum. Next base: position 67,385,249 of record NC_057712.1, on the reverse strand, counting down.
AGTTGACGAAGAAGTAAAACAGCAGTGGAGAATTATTTTAAAAGGTAACCAGTGAGGCTCAGGAAAGGTTTATCCCACTTAAAAGCAAGAACAAACTAGTCAGTGGTCAGAAGGTCTAACATCAGCCATGAAGCTTTGAAAGATGTTGGTTCAATGCTGCAGCCTTATATGCCAGAAATATTCCAGTATACACTGCTTTGATTATGCCAGAAAAATAAATGCTCGTTCAATTTACTCAAACTAGAGATCTAACCCCATTTATGGGAAGAAAACAGAATTGACACTTTATAACTGGTTCTAGATTAGTGTGGTGCTGGAAAGGCACATCAGTTCAGGCAGCATCCGAGGAGCAGGAAAATTGACATTTCGGGCAAAAGCCCTTCATCAGGAATACAGGCAGAGTGGAGATATCAATGAGAGGAGGGTGGGGGTGGGAAGAAAGTAGCATAGAGTTGCTCCTTTAGGTCCAGCAGCTTTTTCAACTCAACTGCTAAAAACCAAACCAGACCAGAGAAAAGCTGAGCCGGGAGAACTGGCCACTCCCCATTCAAGTTTTTTTAAACTTGAAAGCTTTTTTCCTGAGGCAGTATCTGTTAGCTATTATCAAACTGGCCCTAACGTCCTTCAAGTTAGACTTTTCAGAGTCTGTGTCTTTTCCAACCTCTCTGAGAAAAACCAATAACAACATAACCTTGTTAAAGGAGCAGCTTCGGTGCAGTGTACAGACATGTCATGACAGCCTCTGGATTAATGGGGACTTGAAACTGAACCTTTTTGCTCAGAGGTAGGAACACTACCACTGCACCACAAGAGCCCTCTAACATTGCTCCTCCGATATTTTCTAATCAATCTGTTCAGGGATGTTCATACCCATTTCCAGAATAGGTCGGACCCTGAATCTGAGTCTCCCTGGCTCAGAGATACAGTCATTACCACTGTGATACAAAAGCCCTCTAATGTTACTTCGCAAAGAGCTCCAATCAATTATTTACCCATGATTCATGATCTTCCCTTCATCAAAACCCTGCCAACCCTTCACAATTGCCTTGAGTTTTTCTCAGTGCCGAGCAATAACATCCTTAATAACCAATTCCAACATTATTTGAAAGACAGAGGTCAAACTAATTAGCCTACTATCTCTACTCCTTCTCTCCTTTCGTGAACGGAAGAGTTATATTTGTTACCTATTACCTGTTGCTTCTGGCCTATGTGAATAAACTTTACCTTTATGGGTATATGGCTTAAGAAGATCAGGCACTTCCTCCTTAACCACTAGTTTGTACATTTTAGTGCAGCGTTGTAGCCTGCACTGGGCTTTCTGTTACCACTCCAACAAAATTTACTGGCTGATCCTGTTTTCCTGCATCTGGCTTCCCAGGTTTTTTCCTAACCCACCATAACTGAGATTTCATGAGCTTACATTGTTACAGTGAAAGCACTGGAGCTTTTTAACTTCTTTGTCCCCTTCAAGGGTTTCCTTTTTACCCTGTGGTAAGTTAACCTTATGCTCTTCACTGAGATCTATGTTTCCCTTTCCAAGTGATTTCTCTTTTCCCCAATTTCTATACTTCATGGATTGAAATTGGTTTTGGGAGTCAAACTATGACTTAGAGACCAACTCATAATCATCAGCCATTTCAGCTGCTAATCTCACCATTTTAACTCATTGTTCTTCCACATGCATTCTCACTACTTCAGGAAGTGAAATTTTAAACTCCAAAATAGTTGGCTCTCTAAGAGCGTCATAGGTTTGCTCTATTTTAATGCCCTTGTCAACCTGCAAAAATTACTTTGTTTTATCGTTTCAAACTCAACGTCAGTTTAACCAGGGTCCCTCCTTAGATTCGTATTAAATTCATTGATGCGTGGACGGAGAGGGATAAAGGTGAGGACTTTGCTGAGGACTGATTGTTCGTCCTCAGTGAGGGGAAGGTCTGGGGGGATGGTGAAAACTTGGCAGGGCTGGGAGCTAGGATCTGGTGACGGTGTGGAGCTGGGAGTGGGCGCAGAGCCTGTAACTGGAGTACATGTGGTGGTGGGGGGAATGGGGTGGAGTCATGAGCAGAGGTGGTGTTCCCCTCAGGGTTCTGGGGGGCAGGGATGGTGAGATCAGAAATGATAGCTACTTGGAAAACGGGATGCATGCTGAAGATAAGGTTGGATGGGTGGGGGAAGGAGAGAGGTGAGTGGATAGGTGAAGATGGAGCCCAGTCAAAGAGAGATAGGAGAGGAACTGAAAACAAAAATTGCTGGAGATCACAGTGGGTCAGGCAGCATCCATGGCGAGAGAGCAAGCTGACGTTTCAATTCCTATCTCCCTCACACGCACGCACAATCACATATAAGTCTACGGAGTGAATTTGCATTTGCAGATTTGTATTTGTAGCTACATTCACTTTTGTTCAAAAAGCACACAATCTGTTGACAGTCAGTCCATGTGACATTTTATAAATTCCTACTTTGGAAATAGAACCAGTCTGACTCAAGGTTGGAATACAGACAGAGTCTAACCTCACACCTTTAATACATTGTCTGAGTTGATATGTTCCCTTTATTTTGAAAAACCTTAAGTTATCTCTGAAATGTGACTTGAAAGAAATTCTGGGATTTACATATTAATGAATCTAAACCTGCAACCCATTCACAGTGATTAGAGACTTAACAGCAATCTAGAATTATTCAATACATCACATCAGTTGTATGACATTTTGATCTTTTACTGTAAATTCTGAATCCTCTGATCCTGCTCCACTAGCTACCTTATGAAGGAGCAGTGTCCAAAAGCTTGTACTTTCAAATAAACCTGTTGGACTATAACCTGGTGTTGTGTGCTTATTAACTTTGTCCACCCTAGTCCAACATCAGTACCTCCACATTATGTCACAGATGAGAACACTTTCGGTTTCCTGAAGCCAGGCTTTGAAAAGGAGGAGCAGGATCTGGCGTGGTTTTGGAGTGATGGCATGTTCCTTCCTGATGTGTTGCAGTCTTTGGTGATAACAGTTTTTGTTCTTCCCTCGGGCTGATTCAGAGGAACTCCTGGTCTTCTCCCTGGATTCTCTTTTTCCTCACATACCCCTGTGGATATTGGCACAGAGCGAAAGAGAGAGGAGTCGATGGCTTGATGCTATTATCATCAGTCAGATAATCCAGAAACTCAGCTAATGTTCTGGGGACCCAAGTTTGATTCCTACCAGAGCAGATGGTGAAATTTAAATTCAATAAAATACATTCACAATTAAGAATCTATGACAAGGCTCCCCAGGGGATACTGGTTAGCAAGGTTAAATCTCATGGAATACAGGGACAACTAGCCATTTGGATACAGAACTGGCTCAAAGGTAGAAGACAGAGGGTGGCGGTGGAGGGTTGTTTCTCAGACTGGAGGCCTGTGACCAGGGGAGTGCCACAAGGATCAGTGCTGGGTCCAATATTTTTTGCCATTTATTTAAATGATTTGTATGTAAGCATAAGAAGCATAGTTAGTAAGTTTGCAGATGACGTGTAGTGGAGGTGTAGTGGACAGCAAAGAAGATTACCTCACATTGCAATGGGATCTTGATCAGATGAGCCGATGGGCTGAGGAGTGGCAGTTGGAGTTTAGTTTAGATAAATGCGAGGTGCTACATTTTGGGAAAGCAAATCTTAGCAGGACTTATACTCTTAATTATAAGGTCCTCGGGAGTGTTGCTGAACAAAGAGACCTTAGAGTGCAGGTTCATATCTCCTTGAAAGTAGAGTCGCAGGTAGATAGGATGGTGAAGAAGGTGTTTGGTATGCTTTCCTTCATTGGTCAGAGTATTGAGTACAGGAGTTGGGAGATTATGTTGCGGCTGTACAGGACATTGGTTAGGCCACTGTTGGAATATTGCATGCAATTCTGTTCTCCTTCCTATCGAAGGAAACTTGAAAGGGTTCAGAAAAGATTTACAAGGATGTTGCCAGGGTTGGAGGATTTGAGCTATAGGGAGAGGCTGAATAGGCTGGGGCTGTTTTCCCTGAAGCAATAGAGGCTGAGGGGTGACCTTATAATGGTTTATAAAATCATGAGGGGCATGGATAGGATAAATAGACAAAGTCTTTTCCCTGGGGTGGGGGAGTCCCGAACTAGAGGGCATAGGTTTAGGGTGAGAGGGGAAAGATATAAAAGGGACCTAAGGGGCAATGTTTTCATGCAGAGAGTGGTGCATGTGTGGAATGAGCTGCCAGAGGGAGTGATAGAGACTGGTACAATTGCAACATTTAAGAGGCATTTGGATGGGTATATGAATAGGAAGGGTTTGGAGGGATATGGGTCGGGTGCTGGCAGGTGGGATTAGATTGGGTTGGGATATCTGGTCGGCATGGAAGAGTTGGACCAAAAGGTCTGCTTCTGTGCTGTACATCTCTGTGACTCTATGACTCTACTGATGATCGTGAAGCCATTATTAAATGTCAGAAAAACCCATCTGGTTCACTAATGTCATTCATAGATGAAAATCTGCCATCCTCACCTGCTCTGGTCTATATGTGACTCCAAACCCACAGCAGTGTGGTTGCCTTTCAAAATGCTCTCTGAATTGGCCTGGCGAGCTCCTCAAAGTCTCGACAATGAAATGAAACTGGATGGACCGCCTGACATCAACCTAACCACCAAAAAAGAGAACAGCCCTGTCAACCCTGCAAAGTCCTCCCTACTAATATCTGGGGACTAGTGCCAAAATTGGGAGAGCTGCCTGACAAATTAGTCAAGCAACAGCCTGACATAGTCATACTCACAGTGCCATACTTTACAGTCCCAGACACCATCATCACCATTCCTATGAATGTCCTCTCTCACCAGAATGATAGACCCAGCTAAGGTGGCTGCACAGTGGTGTACGGTCAGGAAGGAAATGCCCTGTGAGTCCTGAACATTGTCTCATGGTCTCAGGTTAAACATGGACAAGAAAACCTCCTGCTGATTACTGTGTTCTATCCTCCTTCAGCTGATCAGTCAGTACTCTTCCATGTTGAACAACACTTGGAAGAAACATTGATGGTGGCAAAATGTACTCTGGGTGGGGAATTTCATTGTCCACCACCAAGAGTGGCTCGGCAGCAGCACTATAGATTGAGCTAAAGGACATAGCTGCTAGACTGGGTCTGTGGCAGGTAGTGTGGGAAGCAACAAGAGGGAAAAACATACTTGATCCTATGCAAACCAATCTGCCTGCTGGAGATGCGTCTGTCTATGACAATATCGGTAAGAGTGACCACCACACAGTCCTTGTGGAGATGAAATCCTGTCTTCACACTGAGAATGCCCTCAAACATGTCATGTGGTACGATCACTGTACTAAATGGGATGGACTTCAAACAGCTCTGATAACTTAAGACTGGACATTAATGAGAAACTAGAGGCCATCAAGAGCAGAATTTTACTCCAGCACAATCTGCAACCTCATGGCCCAGCATTACCCCCGCTCAAACATTTCCATCAAGGCAGGGGATCAACCCTGGTTCAATGGAGAGTGCAGGAAGGCATGCTTGGATCAGGCATACCCAAACTGAGGTGTCAACCTGCTGAAGCTACAGAATTTGTGTTCCAAACAGCATAAGCAGCAAGCAATAGACAGAGTTAAATGATCCCACTACCAACAGACCAGATCTAAGCTCTGCATCCATTTGTGAATGGTGGTGGAAAATTAAACAACTCACCAGAGGAGGAGATTCCACAAATATCCCCATCTTCAATGATGGATGGTCCAACAGATCAGCACAAAAGATCAGGCTGAAGCATCCGAAGCAATCGTCAGCCAGAAGTGCTGAGTGGTTGGTCTATCTCATTGACCGCCAGTGGTCCCCAATATTACAGACACCAATCTTTAGCCAATTTAATTCATTTCATATGATATCAAAAGACGTTTGGAGATGTTGGATACTGAAAAAGCTCTGGGTCCTGACAACATTCCAGAACCAATTACCATCCCATCGGTCCATTCTTGCTCATCAGTAAAGTGATGAAAGTTGCCATCAAATGTGCTATCAAGCAGCACTTACTCAGCAAGAACCGGCTCAGTGACACCCAGTTTGGGTTCCACCAGGGTCACTCACCTCCTGACCTCATTACAGTATTGGTTCAACGAGGAACAAAAGAGCTGAATTCCAGAGAGACTAAGATGAGAGTGACAGTCCTTGACATCATTTGACTGAATGTGGCATCAAGGAGCCCCAGCAAAAGTGGAAGCAATGGGTATATGGAGCAAACTCTCCACTGGTTGGAGTCATACATGGCTCAAACGGAGATGATTGTAGCTCTTGGAGGTCAGTCATCTAGGCTCCAGGACATATCTACAGGAGTTCCTCAGGGTAGTGTCCTCAGCCAACCAGCTTCAGCCTCTTCATCAATGACCATCCCCCCATTGTAAGGTCAGAAGTGTAGATGTTTGCTGATGTTTGCACAATGTTCAGTGCCATTTGTGACTCCTCAGATTCTGAACCAGTCCATGTTCAAATGCAACAAGATCTGGACAATATCCCGCCATGGGCTGACAAGTGGCAAGTAACATTCATGCAATACAAATGCCAGGCAATGACCATATCCAATAGAGTCAGTCTAACCACTGCCGTTTAACATTCAATATCGTTGCCATCACTGAATTCCCCCATTGTCAATGTCCTTGAGGTTTCCATTAACCAGACACTTAACTGGATTGGGGGGGTGTTCCATCCCATATTCCCAATTCCTCCACCTCCGCCGTATCTGCTCCCAGGAGGACCAGTTCCACCACAGAACACACCAGATGGCCTCCTTCTTTGGAGACCGCAATTTCCCTTCCTACGTGGTTAAAGATGCCCACCAACGCATCTCGTCCACATCCCGCACCTCCGCCCTCAGACCCAACCCCCCCAACCGCAACAAGGACAGAACGCCCCTGGTGCCCCCCTTCCACCCTACCAACCTTCGCATAAACCAAATCATCCGCCGACATTCCCCCCACCCCCAAACAGACCCCACCACCAGGGATATATTCCCC
>NC_057712.1:67375939-67377896 GCF_004010195.1 Chiloscyllium plagiosum | reverse complement strand
GACTTGTCCGACCTGCCTAGCTCCTTTTCCACCTATCCACTCCACCCTCTCCTCCCTGACCTATCACCTTCATCTCCTCCCCCACTCACCTATTGTACTCTATGCTACTTTCTCCCCACCCCCATTCTCCTCTCACTTATCTCTCCACCCTTCAGGCTCTCTGCTGATATTCCTGATGAAGGGTTTTTGCCCGAAACATCAATTTTCCTGCTCCTCGGATGCTGCCTGAACTGCTGTGCTTTTCCAGCACCACTCTAATCTAGACTCTGGTTTCCAGCATCTGCAGTCATTGTTTTTACTGCTTTCGTCTGAGGACAAGTTTACCAGAAAGAACAAAAGCTTCTTATTTTCCCTAACAGTACATAGATAATGGGGTATAGATGGCATCAGATGAACTATTGACAGTAGTTCAATGGAGGATCACAACCTCAGCGATTCTTGTGATTCCTCCCTTTTGTTTTCATAAACTGGGAATTTGATGAATTAGCTACCACTAGAATAGCAGTTAGTGAAATGGCATGCTGCACAATAAATGCTCTGAAAATTCAGTTTTGAATGGCTCCAATTTTCAAAACCTCCCTGCCAAATCAATCAGCTTTGATCTTCCCGATGTTCCCATCCAATCCATTTATTTAAATGGTAATTTCTCCACCTTGTCCTGGGAGCTCCAACCAATTGCACGTCAGTTTGCCAATAATAATGAAGCTGTGCCTCCAGTAGAGACCAGCGCTGTGCTGACTATCAATAAGCCTCTCTTGTATTTACCTCTTTCTCCTCCATCTCCCTTGCTTCTATATATTTCTGATCAACCTGTTCATAGATATTATTACATCTCTGGAGCAGGTGAAGCTTGAACTTGGGCCTCCTAGCTCAGAGATAGGGATCTTGCCGTTGCACCACAAGAACATTCTCTCCCTTACCACTATGCTGACCTTTTCCCCTTAACAATTATTATCCCCTCTGCATCTGAGCATGCTGCCTCCAATCCCTATAATTGAGTTCCCCAGCTTCCTATCAAAGCAGTGTCCCCTGATAAACTCCTTAACTTTCCGTGGGCACATTGCAAAACTCACTTGGGCAGCTTGGATGAACAGACTCAACTCACATTGACCAGACTCCTGGCTGATCTATAGGTAGCCCCCTGATTGACGTACTGCAACATCTGGACTGTTGCATTGGAACTTCAGCACAGAGCAAATCTTAGCAGGACTTATACACTTAATGGTAAGGTCATAGGGAGTGTTGCTGAACAGAGAGACCTTGGAGTGCAAGTTCATAGCTCCTTTAAAGTGGAGTCGCAGGTAGATAGGATAGTGAAGAAGGCGTTTGGTATGCTTTCCTTCATTGGTCAGAATATTGAGTACAGGAGTTGGGAGGTCATGTTGCGGCTGTACAGGACATTGGCTAGGCCACTGTTGGAATATTGCATGTAATTCTAGTCTCCTTCCTATCGGAAAGATGTTGTGAAACTTGAAAGTGTTTAGAAAAGATTTACAAGCATGTTGCCAGGATTGGAAGATTTGAGCTATAGGAAGCGGCTGAACAGGCTGGGGCTGTTTTTCCTGGAGCGTCGGAGGCTGAGAGGTGACCTTTTAGAGGTTTACAAAATTATGAGGGGTATGGATATGGAAGATATAGACTGTAGGGAAATAAATGGTGACATCTTGCAAAATGTCCAGATTACAGAGGAGGAAATGCTGGATGTCTTAAAACGGTTAAAAGTGGATAAATCCCCAGGACCTGATCAGGTGTACCCAAGAATTCTGTGGGAAACTAGGGAAGTGATTGCTGGGCCTTTTGCTGAGATATTTTTATTATCAATTGTCACAGGTGAGGTGCCGGAAGACTGGAGGTTGGCAAGCATGGTGCCACTGTTTAAGAAGGGCGGTAAAGAGAAGCCAGGGAACTATAGACCGGTGAGCCTGACCTCAGTGGTGGGCAAGTTGTTGGAGGGAAT
>NC_057712.1:67368650-67375352 GCF_004010195.1 Chiloscyllium plagiosum | reverse complement strand
GCAACTTGAAAGGGTTCAGAAAAGATTTACAAGGATGTTGCCAGGGTTGGAGATCTGAGCTACAGGGAGAGGCTGAACAGGCTGGGGCTGTTTTCCCTGGAGCGTCAGTGGCTGAGGGGTGACCTTATAGAGGTTTACAAAATTATGAGGGGCGTGGATAGGATAAATAGACAAAGTCTTTTCCCTGGGGTCAGGGTGTCCAGAACTAGAGGGCATAGGTTCAGGGTGAGAGGGTAAAGATATAAAAGAGACCTAAGGGGCAACATTTTCACGCAGAGGGTGGTACAGGTATGGAATGAACTGCCAGAGGATGTGGTGGAGGCTGGTACACCCTGCATGTGCATTAGCCAAACAGCTATGTCTCAAAATCTAAGGGGAGTGGTCATCAGTCAACTTAAGGAAGACAGCCTTCAATTAGAGGGTCCCAGTGCAGTCATTCAATTACTGAATCTAATATCAGCCAGATAATTGCAACATTTAAGAGGCATTTGGATAGGTATATGAATAGGAAGGGTTTGGAGAGATATGGGCCAGGTCCTGGCAGGTGGGACTAGATTGGGTTGGGATATCTGGTCATCATGGACGGGTTGGACCGAAGGATCTGTTTCCATGCTGTACATCTCTATGACTCTATGACTATGACACTCCCTGGACAGTAGTGATACTGACCCCTTGACTGTGACAGCACCAAACAGTTGATTGATTGCGTCCAAGTCTCTGGCTGATATTAGATTCAGTAATTGAATGACTGCACTGGGACCCTCTAATTGAAGGCTGTCTTCCTCAAGTTGACTGATGACCACTCCCTTTAGATTTTGAGACATAGCCGTTTGGCTAATGCACATGCAGGGTGTTTGCCATGTACTCTGCTGGAACGTGGTGCAGCTCTGAGATTGACCTAGCACAGCGCCAAACAGCAAGATGCCTACCTCATTGACCAATGACTGCTGACGACCAGGACAAGCTTTGTGTCTGTGTTAAAAGGCAAGGCAAGCCAGAAGCTCTGGCAGAGGGGGAAAAGACAAAAAGATCAGACAGAAATGCTGTGAGCATGTGAGAAGGTGAAAAAGAAGTGAGCACTTAGAACAAAACAGGAGCTCTTAGTGGAATCCATGAGACTGATTCCTGTCCCTGCATGCAAAACAACCTGATAGCGGCATTCCGATGAAAGATGTCGATGCACTCCAAACTGCAGCATTGAAGTGCTGCTGTGTATTGTATGTGGTTTGGAAATATAGGTTGCCATGAAATGACATGAGTAACTAATGCCAAACTCTGTGGAAGGAGAGTCAATGGGAGTGTGTTTGGGGCAAGTGCCAGGCCGTCTCTGACCAAGATTGCGCCCTGAGGATGTTGGTAACTATTGTCTAAGATGGAAGCCTGGAGGAGAAAGTGGTGAACTGGTCGACTATTGCTCTCTGATTTTTCTTTGGCAGATGGAGAATAGGAAACTGCATAACAATGAGACAAGATTAAGTCATAATGACATGGTAATGCATGCAAATAGATGTAACTAGGCCTGTCACTAGTGAGAGCCTTGTCTCACTGTTCTAAACTTTGGTTGGAGACTTGGGTTTCTTTCTCTATAATGAAAATCCCATTTCTACTGACCACACCCTACTCTCCCAACTGACTTACTAATACCCTGAGGCTGGGAAGATTCCATCTTTATACATGACAACAATGTTTCTCACCTAGTGATAATAAAATTAACTAGGCTTCAGCTACCATAACCTGTTTGTAGTCGAGAGTGGGTGCTGGAAAGCACAGCAGTTCAGACAGCATTCGAGGAGCAGGAGAATCAATGCTTCGAGCATAAGCCCTTCATCAGGAATGAGGCTTGTGGGCCAGGGGTGGGCTGAGAGATAAATGGGAGGGGGTGAGTTTGGGGAAGGTAGCTGGGAATGCGATAGGTAGGTGAAGGTGAGGGAGAAGGTGATAGGTCGGAGAGGAGGGTGGAGTAGAGAGATGAGAAAGATGATGGACAAGTCAAGAAGGTAGTGCCAAGTTGAAGGGTTGGGACTGGGATAATGTGGAGGGAGGGGAAATGAGGAAGCTGGTGAAATCCACATTGATCCCGTGTGGTTGCAGGGTCCCAAGGCGAAATATGAAGTGTTCTTCCTCCAGGCATTGGGTGGTAAGAGTTTGGCAATGGGGGAGGCCCAGGACCTGCATGTCCTTGGTGGAGTGGGAGGGGGTGTTGAAGTGTTCAGCCACAGGGCAGTGGGGTTGGTTGGTGCAGGTGTCCCAGAGATGTTCTCTGAAACGAACTGCAAGTAGATGTCCTGTCTCCCTGATGTAGAGGAGACACACCGGGTGCAACGGATTCAGTAGATGACATTGGTGAAAGTACAGATAAACTTCTGTTAGATGTGGAAGGACCCTTTTGAGCCTTGGACAGAGGTGAGGGGAGTGGTGTGGGCATGAGTTTTGCACTTGCTGCGGTGGCAGGGGAAGGCCTCGAGAGTGGGGTGTGGGCTGTTGGGGGTGGGGGTGAGAGGGTTGGGGGCATGGATCTGACAAGGGAGTTGCAGAGGGAATGGTCTCTCTGGAACACTGATAGGGGTGCGGAAGGAAAAATATATCTGGTGGCGGGATCTGTTTGTAGGTGACGGAAATGGCTGAGGATGATGCAATGTATGTGGAGGTCGGCGGGGTGGAAGGTGAAGACCAGGGGAGTTCTGTCCTTGTTGTTTTGGGAGGGGTGGGGTTCAAGGGGAATGGCGCGGGAAGTGGAGGATATACGCTAGAGTGCATCGTCAACCACATGAGAAGGAAACTGCAATCTTGGAAGAAAGAGGCCATTTGACTTTCTAAGGTGGAATTGGTCATCCTTGGAACAGATGTGGCAGAGGCGGAGGCATTGGGAATAAGGGATGGTGTTTTTACAGGAGGTAGGGTAGGAGTCAGTAGGTTTGCAGTGGATGTCAGGGGTTAGTTGGTCACTGGAGACGGTGATGGAGAGGTCTAGGAAGGGGAGGTGGGGTGTCTGAGATGGTCGAGGTAGATTTGTTGGTCATGGTGAAAGGTGTTGGTGAAGTTGATGAACTGTTCAACCTCCTTGTGGGAGCACGAGATAGCACCGATACATTCATTGATGTAGTGGAGGAACAGTATAACAGCGGAAGATGGACTGCTCCACGTACCCGACAAAGAGGCAGGCATAGCTGGGACCCATGCTGGTGCCCATGGCTCCCCTTTGGTTTGGAGGAAGTGGGAGGATTGGAAGGAGAAGTTGTTAAGGGTGAGGACCAGTTCAGCCAAATGGATGAGGGTGTCAGTGGAAGGGTACTGATTGGGATGGCATAAGAGAAAGAAACGGAGGGCTTGGAGGCCCTGGTCATGGCGGATGGATGTGTACAGGGATTGAATGTCCATGGTGAAGATGAGGCATTGGGGGCCAAGGAGACGAAAATCTTGGAGGAGGTGGAGGGTGTGGGTGGTGTTCCAAACATAGGTGGCATCCTCCTACTGACACCCTCATCCACTGGCTGAACTGGTCCTCACCCTTCACAACATCTTCTTCCAATCCTCCCACTTCCTCCAAACCAAAGGGGAGCCATGGGCACCAAAGGGATAGCCCACCACCAAATATATTTTTTCCTCCCCACCCCTATCAGCATTCCAGAGAGACCATTCCCTCTACGAGCCCCTTGTCAGATTCACGCGTCCCCGTCCCCCCACCCCCCCAACAGCCCACACCCTACACTCGGCACTTTCCCGTGCCACCTCAGGAAGTTCAAAACCTGCTCTGACATCACTCCCATAACCTCCGTCCAAGGCCCCAAAGGATCTTTCCACATCTGACAGAAATTTACCTGTACCTCCACCAATGTCAGCGACCGTATCCATTTCATCCAATGTAGTCTCCTCTACATCGGGGAGACAGGACGCCAACTTGCGGATCTTTTCAGAGAACATCTCTGGGACACCCGCACCAACCAACCCCATGTTCCCGTGGTTGAACACTTTATCTCCCCTTCCCACTCCGGCAAGGACATGTAGGTCCTGGGCCTCCACTGTTGCCAAACCCTTATCACCCAACACCTGGAGGCAGAACGCCTCCTCTTCTGCCTTGGGACTCTGCAACCACATGGGATCAATGTGAATTTCACCAATTTCCTCATTTTCCCTCCCCCGACATTATCCCAGTCCCAAGCCTCCAGCTTGGCACCACCCTCTTGACCTGCCCATCACCTTTCCATCCTTCCCCTATTTATCTCTCAGCCCCCAACCCACAAGCTTCATTCCTGATGAAGGGCGTATGCCTGAAACATCAATTCTCCTGCTCCCTGGATGCTGCCTGACCTGCTGTGCTTTTCCAGCACCACACTCTCGACTCTGATCGCCAGCATCTGCAGTCCTCACTTTATCCCTATAACCTGTTAGTGACCTGTTTGTTACTTCCTGTAACATGTCTCTTCTGCAGAAAACTCACAAGTATTTAATCCTTTACCACTTAATTTCAGTATGGACCATAGACTGTCATTTCAAGAGGATCTGGTGGCAGCAAATCTTCCAAAGAAGATCCAAATTGCAGCAGAAGGCACCTCTTAGTACAATTTCATTTTAATCTGATTTGTCTCTAATTTATAAATAAGACTGGAGCATGTGACAGTTTTTATTACCTTTTAGTCAGTGTTTTTATCTTCTTGGCCCTTTCCCATAGAGAATGTTCCTTGTGTTAACTCGAAAATAAGAAGTGGACCTTCACAGTAGCCAGCCTCAGCAAATTTGAAACAAGTTATTCTGAAGTTGTGACACCGAAACAAAATCCTTACGTCCAGAGCCAGCATCCTGAGCAAGTAGTGTCAAAACAGCTTACATATTTCCATGTCCAGCTACAAAGATCTCCTGTGGACAGTTAAAAATTTTGTTGAGCATTCTGAAGCACAAAGATACAGAGTTGTGGTATATTTAGTTTGCATTGGCTTCCCTTGTTTTATTATTACATTCTATAATATTGCATGGTTTAATAAAATAAAAGAAAAAAATCACGTCAGTGGCATATCACGGTATCATTCACTTGAATTTTAGTCTGAAAGCAACAATTTACCTGTAATTTTTTCACTTGTTAATTCTCTGCATCAAAATGCAATCTCATAATGAAATGAGTCATCAGTATTAATTATATTTTATTAAGAATGTTTCTTGACTAAAATGATTGTTGGTGAAAGCTGACCTATTATGCACTAAATAGCGTGATACCTCATTGACACTGCCACACTCATGTTCGAACTAATCCAGTACAGACCCTACTGAAGAGAAATTTTGGCAATGTAAATCACATTGGAATTTAAGAGATAATATTTTGCCTGGAGGCAACATTTATTCTGACAGATAATGATGTAGAATATAGTCTTCTCCATGTAGAAAAGCATTTGGACAATATTCATGGTTAATAGCAGTTTCTAATATGGGTTTGACATTGTGGGAAATCTGTTGTAGAATAAATTTGAGTGAATTATTGAAGTTCAGATCCAGTTTAGTCATGCTGCGAAAGATTGAATGACATACACAACATTGTATCTAACTCACACCTAACCTTAACTCTATAAGCATGTATTTCTCATGTAACTCTGTCTAGAATAGTCTTTTTGTCCTCCGCCTCCGCCGTATCTGCTCCCAGGAGGAGCAGTTCCACCATAGAACACACCAGATGGCCTCCTTCTTTAGAGACCGCAATTTCCCTTCCCACGTGGTTAAAGATGCCCTCCAATGCATCTCGTCCACATCCCGCACCTCCGCCCTCAGACCCAACCCCTCCAACCGCAACAAGGACAGAACGTTCCTGGTGCTCACCTTCCATCCTACCAACCTTCGCATAAACCAAACCATCCGCCGACATTCCCGCCACCTCCAAACAGACCCCACCACCACCAGGGATATATTTCCCTCCCCACCCCTCTCCGCCTTCCGCAAAGACCGTTCCCCCCGTGACTACCTGGTCAGGTCCACGCCCCCCTACGACCCACCCTCCCATCCTGGCACGTTCCCCTGCCACCGCAGGAACTGTAAAACCTGCGCCCACACCTCCTCCCTCACCTCCATCCAAGGACCTAAAGGAGCCTTCCACATCCATCAAAATTTTACCTGCACATCCACTAATATCATCTATTGTATCCATTGCTCCCGATGCGGTCTCCTCTACATTGGGGAGACTGGACACCTCCTAGCAGAGCGCTTTAGGGAACATCTCCGAGACACCCGCAACAATCAACCAAATCGCCCAGTGGCTCAACATGTCAACTCCCCCTCCCACTCTGCCGAGGATATGGAGGTGCTGGGCCTCCTCCACCGCCGCTCCCTCACCACCAGACGCCTGGAGGAAGAACGCCTCATCTTCCGCCTCGGAACACTTCAACCACAGGGCATCAATGTGGACTTCAACAGCTTCCTCATTTCCCCTTCCCCCACCTCACCCTAGCTTCTAACCTCCAGCAACTCGATCCCCTGACCTGTCCGGACTTGTCCGACCTGCCCAGCTCCTTTTCCACCTATCCACTCCACCCTCTCCTCCCTGACCTATCACCTTCATCTCCTTCCCCACTGACCTATTGTACTCTATGCCACTCTCTCCCCACCCCCACCCTCCTCTAGCTTATCTCTCCACGCTTCAGGCTCTCTGCCTTTATTCCTGATGAAGGGCTTTTGCCCGAAACGTCGATTTTGCCTGTCCTCGGATGCTGCCCGAATTGCTGT
>NC_057712.1:67354129-67368477 GCF_004010195.1 Chiloscyllium plagiosum | reverse complement strand
GTCTAGGTGACATCCTCAGTGCTTGGGAGCCTCCTGTGAAGCGCTTCTGTGGTGTTTCCTCCGGCATTTATAGTGGCCTGTCCCTGCCGCTTCCGGTTGTCAGTTTCAGCTGTCCGTGTAGTGGCCGGTATATTGGGTCCAGGTCGATGTGTTTGACCTGGACCCAATATACCGGCCACTACACGGACAGCTGAAACTGACAACCGGAAGCGGCAGGGACAGGCCACTATAAATGCTGGAGGAAACACCACAGAAGCGCTTCACAGGAGGCTCCCAGGCACTGAGGATGTCACCTAGACAGGGGACGAAATGTTTGCAACAAAAACTTCCAGCTCGGCGAACAGAACCACAGCAATGTGCAAACTCCACACAGTTGCCTGAGGCTGGAATTGAACTTGAGTTCCTGGCGCTGTGAAGCAGCAGTGCTAACTACCGAGCTACTGTGCCACCCTGACATTTATCAGCTGGCATTGTTTGGAATGCTTCAGTTAACATGAACATTTATATATTTTTGGGGAGATAAAAGGTAATTGCAATGCCTTATTCACAATGCTCAGGGTGGCAGTTTGTCAATCTAAGGATCATCCACAAGGTAGCAGTCTGCATCTGGCCTCCTAAGTCGTAGAAAAGTGGAAAGGAGCTAGACTCAAATCCTGTACCCTAGCGGAAAGAGCAGCAGGTGATTTGAGAGTTAAGAAGAATAACATCATGGAATGACACACAGGAAGCTGGTGGTTCCAAACCAGTGTAATGACTAAACAAGTTCAACAATGTCTAAAATTCCCAGGTAAGAAAATCACCTCTTATGTCTGAAGGATTGCAAGTGCAATATAACATGTTCTTTGAGAAATTGTCTCTCAGTTGTTAGCTGAGTCAGTTGTGAATTTGATCATCTGTGATTTTGGTCACTTATAAGTTGGTCAGTTGTGGGTTTACAAAACTGTGAGGTTGGTTATTATGAGGTTGGTCATTGTGATTTTGGTCAGTTCAGTGTTTGGTCCACTGTGAGTTCGGTCAGTTGTGAAGTTGGTCGATTGTGAGGTTGGTCAGTTGTCAATTTGGTCAGTGGGACATGATAGATATTTAGTTTTGGAGGCATCAGTAATGAAAAACCTCCCTTTGATTTGATATCCCAACATACGTTCTCCAACAGTGTCATCAAACAGCAATCAGTCAACCAAGTTGTAGTGTTCACCTGATCCTTTGATTAACTCAGCAGAGATCAAAAGGTTGATCTGGAATATTGTATTCCAATGGATTTTTCAGTTTGTTAGGCATTATTCACTGAGCAAATAGAGAAGTGGTGACATATTAATTAGTAGGCCTTAGGTATTTGACACTCTTTAATTTGAATTCTGTTGTTTCAGATCTGAAAGGAAAAAAAGAAAACATTGAAATTATTTGGCGCATTGAGCATTATTAAAGTATCTCAATCGCATAACATCTATGACTCATTATTTTAGCAATGTTGGCCTGAACTTAATGAGGGTGATGGGGAACCCAATGTGGGGCAAGAAGTAGATCCTAAGCCCATGTTGCTTGTACTGAGACTTGCTCAACAATTTTACCACAGGCAGCCTCCAAATTGAACTTCTAGAAACACGTTGTCCAACTAAGGATGACAAGAAGGCTGCTAACGGACAGTTCTGAGGCCTCAGTATTACCTCCAGAAAAGCTAATTGCTGCTGATGAATAAAATTAAACAAGGAATCAGAAGGAAAACCATCTCAGGGAGATCATTGGATGCCACCTTCTCTGTCTGCACCTTTTGTATTTGGGTTTAGGCCATTGAGACTTGCTCCCTCTGCCACCCCACTCATAGTCATAGAGTCACAAAGATGTACAGCATGGAAACAAACCCTTCAGTCCAACTTGTTCATACCGACCAGATGTCCTAAACTAATCTAGTCCCAGTTGCCAGCACCTTGTCCATATCCCTCTAAACCCTTCCTATTTGTGTACCTATCCAGATGCCTTTTAAATGTTGTAATTGTACAAACCTCCACCACTTTCTCTGGCAGCTCATTCCATACACGCACCACCCTCTGCATGAAAAAGTTGTCACTTGGGTCTCTTCTAAAATTTTCCCCTCTCAACTTAAACCTATTCCTCTAGGTCTGGACTCCCCCACCCCAGGGAAAATACCTTGTCTATTTACCCTATCCATGCACCTCACGATTTTATAAATTTACTAAGGCCACCACTCCTGGCCCGCCATTGTTTGTTTATTTATTTACATCTATTTAGTTGGACAGTGAATTAGCTAGCCATTGGTAAAGTACCAACATCTCAGAAAATATCCCCTAATTGTGTCTTTTATTTTGGCAATTGTCTTCTCACCTTCTAGCAGCAGACAGTCTCCATAGAGTTTTATTCATCCTACGTAGTCTTAGCTTCCATTGATGTAATTTCAACAGTCAAATTCAACAAAGCAGTCATGAAAATGATTAATCATGGTGGTATTGACTAATAAATAAGTGTTGACTTGATCTTGAGAATTTACTGGCAGTTTTGAAAAAGGGAATATGGGATTTTGACATCCACGAGGAAAGGGATATGATATCTTAATTGGAAATTTGATCTGAGAACCATTGAACAATAAGTACTGCAGTGAGGAATTAGCCAAAATTATGTGCATAGCTCTGAAATGCAGTTGAGCTCACAGTCTTTGTAAAAGCACCACTGCCAAGCCAAGTACTGACTACAATATTAATATTCTGAAAATGTTTGAAGCGTATCCAGACTTGCAGTATCAGTATCAGAGAAAGCAGTGTTTCTGAGCCTTGTGTTGTCTTCAAATTGGATTCAACCGACTTTTGTGTTATGATATGTTGCCATCATTTAGTAATAATAATAAAAGATGGAAAAACACAGCAGGTATGACAGCATCTGTGGAGAGAAATAAAGATATTGTTTCAGGTTGAAAATCTATCAGTTTTGAAAAGGTCATCTACCTGAAATGTAAACTATGTTTCTCTCCACAGATGCTGTCGGGTGACCTGCTGAGTTTTTCCAGCCTTTTCCATTTCTTTTTCAGATTTCCAGCATCCACAGTTTAGTTTTGAAAATAACAAATGTGTCACAGCGTGTCAGGCAGCATCTGTGGAGAGACAGCAAGCTAACGTTTTGAGTCTAGATGACTCTTCATCAGAGCTGAAGTGAAGTGTAGAAGGGACAGCATTTATGCGATAGTTTAGAGGGGGATGTGGGTGTGTGGGGGTAGTGGGTGTAGAGTGCTCGTGGATAAAAGATGTTGATACTTCAGAACTAATCAAAATCTTAGCTTGCTCTCTCTCTCCATGGATACTGTCTGATCGCTGTGATCTCGAGCATTTGTTGTTTTCAGTACAGATTCCAGCATCTGCAGTAATTTGCTCTCACAGTTTAGTTTTGTTTGATTTTAGTAAGCAACTTGTGGTAAAGAATCTTTTTTCATTCTCAATGACTAAACAAATCTCAATGTTGAGGGGACACTGCTCAGAGTTTTGTCTCAGTTATCTCCTCTATAATTTGAGTAAGGTTATAAGTATTGTAAATAGTAAAATATTTAGTCTGTCAATTTGATAGCATATTTAAGAAAATAGGAAATGTAATATCGAAACTTAGAAATAAAATATAAAATGGTGCTGCAGAATCTTATTTTTTATCTCAATGTTAGGCATTCATGTTTTCTTGGTTACAGTTGTAGTACTACAAGTTTCCAAAAAATGTCAACTATCTGTGAATGATAGTTATGTTCTGCTAATGGTTTAAAGGGTAAATGCACCATCCTGGTCAGTACTGAACTGTATAGACCAAAAATGTACTAGTTTCAAATCTTGCTTTGTGCTGAATTAGCTGACCTCACCCAAAACAGCTGTTGGGTTCTTAAAATTGGCCCCTTGGGATAGAGAGGCAAAATCAGACAAGATTCTGAGTTTTAATCCACCCAATGCTGGAAAATTGATACACGTGGATGTCAGATGAGGAGAGGATCGTGCATGATTGTTATTTCTGCAAGGTGAATTTACCTTTCAAATAACCCAAATGAAGAGACAGCCTTTTGGGCAAGATATCAGAGAATTGCTGATACCAGAGAGAGCCAAAGCTGTCAGAAGAGGAGAGGAAAATTGGGGGTGGGAGAAACATCATGAAAGAGTAGCATTATGTTTCAAGTACAAATAGAGACAGCAATTAAGGTCTTATCCTAGTCTGATTTGTGTCTGTTCTTCGCTGGCCACCATTTGCTGGTATTTTGCATGCTGTGTTACATCATTGTATCAAATCGCAGAGAGTCTTTTTTTTAATAGTGGGTCAGGCCATAGACAAATGTGTTTAATAGTAGGCCACCATGGCAGAATGAGGGGATCTGCACTTTCAAACTTAATGTAATGTTAAGTGAGTTCTGAGCGGCTCTTGCTAGTATCCATTTCACTGCAATGATGGTTTATGTTACAACCCTTTTTAAGCTTCTAATTGCCCTGTTTTGCTGACATTCATAGACATACCACATTTGAAATGAAAACACAACAGAAGGGTCAAGAAGAGGTTTTGAGTTAACAGAGCTCCTCAGATGAGATGCTTCATTGTACACATTAACCCTCAGTATAGCAAACATTTAAAAACAGATAAATTGGTTAGAAGAGGCAATAAGAACATGCATGACATTTTTTTTGTATGGGAAAGAGAGATGAGCTATAAGAACTGCATCTTATTTTCTTCATCTCAATTTCAAATGGCAAAATTATATGTCTGATAACATTATTACATCTATCTTTCTCTACACACTAAGTATAGTAGAATTGTAAATATGATCTTTATGAATGAATCTATATTCTGGTTACAAACAGCTCAGAGCAACTCCCCCACTCTAGCCTTCTTGATCCGTCTGCCCCACCATCACTCCAACTTTATACTGTCAGAAGCGCCTTGGCATATTCTTTTTGAAATGAGCACTCCTTTAGGTTATGCAGAAAATATAGTTTCATCTTTTTAGTTTTTTAAAAAAGTTCTCTCTCAGGAAGTGTTAAGGAACAAAGTATTATTTTGTTACCATTCCAGAGGCTATAATTAAATACATGCTAATAAATAGCTGGCAATTAATTCTGAGGCTGTAATTCAATCAATGAGTGCAGGCGATATCATAAACAATGACAGTGAAACTTGAGTGGTTTATGATCATCAACAGAGCCCCAAGGTTGAAGTACAGCTCACTGACAGCTATTAGTTACAATATAGACTGAATAGTTCCTATTTTAATAACATTTATTTTCTACTATCCATACCTTATGCAGCAGAGGTAGCATGATATTGCCTAATGAAGCTAATTGAAATGTTTGACCTGAAGGTATAAGGTCATGATCAGATACTATTATGTGTACTTTTTGGCAGATGGTTGCTGGTAAATAAACTATTCAGGATGTAATGTATACTATGAAAATTAAATCTCAACAACACATCTTTTTGAAACGTTAGTGCGATAGGGTCTTTCTCTTTTTAATGTAGATTGAATGTTATGAAATAATCTTTTGCATACCACAGCATTTTGTATCTAGTTACAGTTATAGTAAGTACCAGATGATTTGAGTTTAGACATTTTTGCTAATTTCACAAAAAGTAGCAAATAAACTCCCATTCATTGATCGTGCAACCAATCAGAACGAATTGTAGTTTTTTTTCTTATTCATGATTTTCTCCTTATAATAGATGTGATTGACAAAAGTTCAACAGTCCTGCATGCCAAAATGCTTCACTACACATGTTGTATAAGATCTTGGCTGAAAACCAATCAGTTCTGAGTGCCCTGACTTCTCCATGGTAATGCATTCTATCACATAGCTACAAGAATGTTCCACTTCCACAGTGGATCGGGGCGTGTTTTGCTTTCTTTGTGCTGTTGAAGAGACCTGTGCCTGTCCGGTAGATGTCATCATAAATGTATGCCACATGTGGACAGTGCTGGAGAAACTCAGTAACTAAGTTCTGAAGAACTGAGTTCTGCCAAAGAATCATACCAGACTCGAAACATTTGCGCTATTTCTCCTTCCACAGATTGTGCTACACCTGCTGAACTTCTCTAGCATTCTCTGTGTTTGTTTGAGGAAAAAAACTCTGATTTGCTTCCATACATCTGTCATATATCAAATGTCCAATTGATTATGCATGAATTAATCAAAACAATAATAAACATTATCCACGATCCAAGAGGATTAGTAAACAGCAAAAAAATGAGATCGCTGAAACCCATCACAAAGTAGCAATTAGGATTAAGTAGAAATTCTTTTATTGGATATAGGCATTGCTGGCAACACTAGAATTTGTGACACATCCCTAATTGTCCTTGATATGAGAGGCTTGCTGTACCATGACAGAGGACAATTAACAGTCAACCACGTTGTTGTCTTTATGTGTCGGAATCAACGTGTAAGCCAGAGCAAGTAAGAATGGCAGATTTTCTTTCCGAAAGGGCATTCTCTAAAGTGCACCAGATGTGTTTTTATGAAAATTGGCGATAATTTCACAGTCGTCATTACTGAGACTTTCTCTCAATTACAGATTTTAAAAATTAATTTATTTTAAATTCCACCAGCTGCCATGGTGAAATTTGAACCCATGATATCTTGAGAGCTTCAGCCTGGGACCTTGTACTTCTCGTCCAGCGACACTAGCACTCAGACAGACTAGTAGATACATGTAAAACACTATGATGAGAATCTGCATCTTCGAGCTCACTGCAGTATACTGCATATGTGTCCAGTTTAATCTCGGTTGGATGGACCCGGGTCTTTATGAGCTCAGTGATTTAAATGGACCAGCTGAGTAACCAGACAGTGTTTCCACTTTGAAATTAATGCATGCTGAAGTGGGCTTGGAATCTGTGCCCTGCTTTGGATTTTAAAAAGGTGAAATTAGATAGTGCCAGGTTTGTAGGCGAAAGCTATGCAGAGAGAATGATTGGTGCACTGAATGGTTTTGTACAGTGTACATTTGATAAGTGGCTCAAGAATTATTAGATCAGTGAGTTGTGGATACCTGCTATCCTCTCAGGTAAAGTGGAGTTGAATTTCACACCATTGCATTGCTGGCAGCAGCCATCAGGTCACCCACTGTAAGAGGTAGAGACAACCAGGATCAAGAGAGGAAGCAACAATGTTTGTAGCTCCTATGGAGTAAGGAGGAATACCCTCGCATCAGCTGAGTATTCTTTTAAACTTAAATTTGATAAGTTCACCATCCAGGACAATGCAGTCCATTTGATTGTCATCCCAACTACAACCTTAAACATTCACTGCCTTCACCCCAGACACACAGTGATAGCAAGATGTATTATCCACAAGATGAACTACAGTAACTCATCAAAGCTCCTTCAAGAGCAACTTCCAAACTCACAAGGCTAAAAGCTGGAGATGTATGTTCACACCACCACCTGCAAGATCCCTTCCAAGTCACACGTCATCCTAAATTTGGGACCACATTGCCATTCCTTCATTGTTTCTATGTCAAAATCCTGGAGCTTCCTTCCTGAAAGCACTGTGGGTATAGCTACATCCAAGAACTGCATTGGGTCAGGAAGGTCAATACCTTCTCCTGGGCAACTAGGAATGAGCAATAAATACTGGCTGAGCCAATGACCCCAGATCCCATGAACATTTTTTTAAATGAAAAATCATTATTGACCTATGTAGGTGCTGTCCTTCTCATTCTTGATGTTAGTGGTCATAGGTTTCTGAGGTGCTACTAGCCCTGAGGGCATCACCAAATGTACAGTCAATGAACTATCACTGCGCTGATCTCTTATCTACTGGAAATAAGTGTCAGTTAAGTTCTATCTGCCTTATAGTGTCCCCCCCTGCTACCCTGTATGATGAGGAAGATGATGTTCCAATTGCTCACCTTGCTCCTGCTCTACCTCTCCCAGTTTTTCAGACCCCAATACAGCCTTTCCTGGTCTACTTAAGTTGTGACAGTTCTGTGCCAGTGTCCTGAGACATCCTCAGCCTTCAGTACCACTGTGCTTTGCTTACCTGGAGGAAATAGCATTAAGGTCAAAAGGCTTTGGCTCTGCTATACATCCTGACGGGATATTAATCTACAATCCTATCTTGTGAAGGGCTATTCAACATCCACTGGGGTTTGCTCTTAAATTTCTTTCCACTTTTGTTGCACCAATGAGACACCAATAATAGACCCTGCTGTGGCTGATTCTATTAGTCTGTGGGAGAACATAAGAAACAGAGCATGCCCTTCATTATGTGAGCAGTCAACATTCACATCATTCACAAATGCAGTTTAAGATATGCTTCTATACAGCAGGGGAAATAGTGCGGGTCCTGTTTGGAATATAATTCTGTAATTGAATGGCCTGTGGATGCCCAGAATTGTGTTGTTAGATCTGTTTAAAACCTATTTCATTTAGCACTGTGGAAGTGCAATGCAAGGTGATGAAAGGTATCCTCAATGTGAAGTCAGAACGTTGTCTCCACAAGGACTGCTCTTACTGATGATTTCATGGTCAGATGCATTTGTGGCAGGTAAGGTGGTGAGGATGAGGACAAGTTTGTTTGTCCCTCTTGTTTGTTGCCTCACCTAATGCCACAGAGCCAGGCTAGCAGCAATAGCTTTTAGGACTTGAGCAAGTCAGTGAGTGGTGGTGTTGTCGAGCCACTCTTGGTCACAGACATTGAATCCCTATCCAAAGTACATTCTGCATACCTACCACCCTCAGTGTTTCCTTTGAGTGGTGCTCAACATGGAGAAGGACAGATGGCCATTTTTGACCTCTTGAGATCTGGAGTCAATGTTGAGGACTCAGAGGCAACTCATTCCTGAATGTATACCACTGCGCCACCAATTCTGATGTGTCCGTTCTGCTAGTGGGTGGTGGATTATGTTAGGCCATGCTTAACTTATTAGTAAGACAGCTCTCCCAGTTTTGGAACTAACCCCCACATGCCAGCAAGGAGGACTTTGTTTCCTGGGTTCATTCCTAAAAGACCTGGTTCTAATTTTATTGGCATCATTTTTAAGGAGGGGAGGCGATGGCTGAGTGATATGATTGCTGAACTGTTAATCCAGAGACCCAGGTAATGTTCTGTGGACTCAGGTTCAAATTCTGCCACGGCAGCTGGTGGAATTTGAATTCAACAAAAATCTGGAATTAAGGATCTAACGATGACCATGAATCAATTGTTGATCGTTGGAAAAACCCACCTGGTTTACTAACGTCCTTTAAGAAAGGAATCTTCCACCCTTACCTAGTCTGGCCTACATGTGACTCCAGACCCACAGTAATGTGGTTGACTCTTAACTGCCCTCTGGGCAATTAAGGATGGGCAATAAATGCTGGCCTAGCCAGCGATGTCCTCATCCAATGAATAAAACAAAAAATTATTCTGGATTCACCCACCAGAGGTAGTAACTTGTCTGTTTTTCACCTTTTTGAAATCCTTTGTCACTTCAGAATGTTTCAATGAAACAGTGACTCAATTTTCCAAATTCAAGGGAATGAAAGCCAAGTTTATGCAATCTGACCTCATAATTTAACATATATTCCCTCATTTGCTCTATGCTCCTTCCAAGTCCAGTATATCTTTCCTGAGGCTATGTGCCTGAAACAGAATGCATTACTCCCCATAGGTTTGAACCAAGTCTCACATAGAACAGACCAACCTGACCATACAGCTGGAACATTGCCTTTTCCTTTTGGTCTTCCATCTCCTTGATATAAATATCAAAATGTCATTCACTTCTTTGATTATTTATTTACACATCTTATTCTTATATGTGCTCCAGAATCCTGTTCAAGTAAGACATTTCTGAAGGAAGATCACTGGACTCAAACAATAACTCTGTTTTGTCTCCAGAATGATGTTGCTAGGCCTGCTGATTTTCTCCAGCAATTTCTATTTTTGTTTCAAAATAAAACATTAACCGGCTGGTTAAAATACCAAGAGACTGAGTGGAAAAGCTTTAGATAATTGTGTAAATGAATGGTTTTGATTGGCTACCCATGAAACACCTCTCGGGATTCTGTTTCCATTTGAAATTAAAATTGGGAGGGATGGTTAATGGGAACTCTAAGATAGCATTGAACATTTCACACTATAATTCAACATGAAAACTACACTACAGGCTAGAAAAACACACTTTGTGAGGTAGCATTCTTGGCAGAGGCCTGCTTGTTGGGAATCTGGGTTAGAGAATCAGACAGAGGCTAGTTAGCAGCCCTCCTGTTTTTCACCTTACACGATGTATGCTATGAAGCCTTGAGATATTTATAACCTGCAGGAACAAGTATAACAGTATTGGTCAGAGAGAAAATTAAATTCATAGACAAATGTTAATTAATGTTTTAGGATATACAGTCAGGGCTACACAGATTGTGAACCAGGACAGTAGAGGAGTGAAGGTAGTCAAGCAGGAGACTGGAAGAACACAGCAAGCCAGACAGCAGCATCAGGAGGTGGAGAAGTCAACTTTTGGGTGTAACCCTTCATCAGGACTGGGGGTGTGTGGAGAAGGTTCACCTGCCTCTCCTCCAGCCTAGTTTACTGTATCCGATGCTCCCCGATGTGGTCTTCTCTACATCGGTGAGAGCAAACACAAACTAAGGGAACGTTTTGCCGAGCAACTCAGCAGGGCCTGCAGGGGTCAACCTGACTTCCCAGTCACCGCCCATTTTAATTCCCCTTCCCACTCCCTTTCTGACATGACCATCCTTGGCCTCCTCCGTTGCCACAACGAATCAAATCACAAATTGGAGGAACACCTCATCTTTCACTTAGCCTACAGCCCAGAGGACTCAACATTGAGTTCTCCAATTTCAAGTAGCCTCCCTTCCCATCACCTGACTCCCTTCACAGCCCCTCCCCCTTTCTTTCCATTCCTCTCATTGACCCTTCCTTCCAGTGACCAACTGGATTCATTCCTCCCATTGATCAACAAGGTCACACCCTCTACTTGTGTTCACTTATCCCCACCATATCACCATGCCTTGAACCTTCTTTATCTGCAGCTCCCCTTGCACCCATCCCCTGTCCTGAAGAAGGGTTACACACAAAATGGTAACTTCTCCATCTCCTGATACTGCCTGACTTGCTGTGTTCTTCCAACCTCCTGCTTGTCTACCTTGGAATCCAGCATCTGCAGTTTTTTTTGTCTCTATCTAAGTCGAGGAATGAAAGCAGGATGGAATCTTAATGGAATCTGAGCAACGTAGACATCGGCAAGATTTGTGGCAGAATCAAAGTCCACTGAGGCCAGTCTCGAACATCTCGCTCCATCGTTTATGTTTTTGTTGAGTTTCTTGTTAATCAGTGGCGAATCTGGGTGATCCAAGATGGAGGATGAGAAAACAACATGTGGCTGTAAGAGCTGTTCCTTTTTTGAGGTATTTTAGGTGTTGGAGGTGATTTGAATATTTCCAGGAAGAGCAATTAATGTTTTATTTGCCGTTGCATTCTTTTGGAACTTAGTGAAAAAAGTCAAAATAATAACACTTTTAAAAGGATGAAATACAGACAAAGATATTGAGCATAAGGTCAGGAGGGAGAGAGAGAAAGAATCCCTACCCTGTTAACTGGCACAGCAGTGAATCTGCACAGTTACTGCCTTTGTTGTTTTACGTACATGTATCTCAGGACATCGGAGTGTGTCTAGGAAATATTAACAAACAGCAAAATTCACAGCTGACCTTAGAGGAACTGGTGTGGGCGAGCTCACAGCACAGGAACAAATAAGTGCATAGTTTTTAACACGTAATCTTGCTGAAAGTCTGCAGTAGTGAATAGAGCGGGTTCTTTCTTGATTATTTGTTTTATTGAGATCTGTCTCATGATTACATTTTAACAATATAAACCATAAGTAGTAAGTTAGCTTGGAGCACTGATTTTTTAGAGCAATAAGAGGTGCTATTTTCTGGGTCTGTAGACTGTGAAGGAGCAATGCTGGCCTTTAATAGAGTGATATGCTCTTTCTGTTGGATTTGGGAGTTTAGCAAGGGTTTCCATGTTACTGATGATTATGTCTGTAGTAGGTGTGTTTGGTTGCAAATTCTATCGGATTGCATGGATCGGTTGGAGCGACAGTTAGAGACAATAAGGAATTTACAGGAGCTATGAAGTGTGATGGATGGCAGTTATAAGAAGAGAGAAAAGCCGCAGATACAGTCAGGTAGATGGGTTAACTCCAGGAAAGGTAGGAGGGATAGGCAGGTAGCGCAGGAGTCTCCTGTGGCTATTCCCATTTCAAACAAGTATGCTGTTTTGGAAAATGTAGGGGGTGATGGACTTTCAGGAGAATGTGGCACATACAGCCAAGTTTCTGGTATCGAGACTGGCTCTAATGTAATGACAGGTATGTTGGGCTCCAAACGATAGATTGTGATAGTGGACTCTCTAATCATAGGCACAGACAGGCGTTTCTGAGGCCAGCAGAGAAAAACCAGAATGGTGTGTTGCTTCCCTGGTGCCAGGATCAAGGATATCTCAGGGGGGGTGCAGAATGTCCTCAAAGGGGAGAGGAACCAACAGGAGGTCATTGTGAATACTGGAACTAATGACATAGGAAGGGAAAAGGATGAGATTCTGAAGGGAGAATTAAGAAAGTTATGCAGGAATTTAAAAAGATGGTCCTTGAGGGTAGTAATATCTGGATTACTCCTGGTGCTACGAGCTACTGAGCGTAGGAATAGGAGGATGGAGCAGATGAATGCGTGGCTGAGGAGCTGGTGCATTGGAGAAAGGTTCACATTTTTGGATCATTGGAATCTTTTCTAAGGTAGAGGTGACCTGTAAAAGAAGGACTGATTGCACCTGAATTGGAAGGGGACTAATATACCGGCAGAAAGATTTGCTAGAACTGCTCGGGAAGATTTAAACTATTAAGCTGGGGGTGGTGAGCTCCAGGGAGATACTGAGGAAAAAAATCAAGCTGAGACTGGTACAGTTGGGAAAGGGAGTGAGTCAAACAGTTAGGGCAGGAAGGAACAAAGCTGAGAACAAGGTAGGACTGATAAATGCAGTTTAATTTATTTCGATGTAGGAGGCCTAACAGGGAAGGCAGATGAACTCAGGGCATGGTTAAGAACATGGGACTGGGAAATCAGAGCAATTACAGAAACGTGGGTCAGAGATGGACAGGACTGGTAGCTTAATGTTCCAGGATACAAACGCTATAGGGAGGATAGAAAGGGAGGCAAGAGACGAGGGGGAGTGGTGTTTTTGTGAAGGGATAGTATCACAGCTGTACTTAGGGAGGATATTCCTGAGAATACATCTAGGGAAGCTATTTGAGTGGAACTAAGAAATAAAAAAGGGATGATCATCTTATTGGCATTGTATTATAGACCCCCTAATAGTCAGTGGGAAATTAAGAAACATATTTGTCAGGAGTTCTCAGTTATCTGTATGAATAATAGGGTGGTTACGGTAGGGGATTTCAACTTTCCAAACATAGACTGGGACCGCCATCGTGTTATAGGTTTAGCTGGAGAGGAATTTGTTAAGTGTGTACAAGAAAATTTTCTGATTCATTATGTGAATGAACCTACTAGAGAAGCTCTTGCAAGGATGCCTGCCTTGAAGAAGTTTTCTTCCTCTCTCTACAAGAATCTCGGGAGTCCCTCTCCCACTGCAACTCCCAGGTCATTTCCTCTGCCCTGAAGCTCTTCAACCATGTCCTGAAACAAACTCGCTACTACAGCCACATTTGCTTCCTCAGTGCCTGCCTCCGTAACCAACTCATCCCACACGGACTCCGGACCACCTTTAAACCAGTAGAGTTCAGAACCAAACAAGACAAACAGTACAGACTACAGATTCAAAAACACCAGCAACGGTTCTCCTTCAAGATCCTCCGCTCCATGCTCACAGCAATGCGCCGGCACCTAACCTCTCTACAGTCAGCCCTGCCTCAGCTGAGGGCCACACTATCTCAGAATTGCAAAGGACCCACTCTGTACTACATCCTCAGGAGAATTCATACTCTCAACAAACAGTATTTCAACTCTATCTATGTTACCTAGCCAAGTAATGAAACATCTGGATATCAAACCTACAGCTCAGCAAGCAAACCTACACCCTAAACCCCTGCATCTCAAACGTCAAAAACTGTAAGTACAACAAACGTTTATCTACCCACCTCGATAACCAGCACTCCTCAAACATTCCAGTAGATTCCCCCGGCCTCTGGAACTGCTCGGACGCCATTAGCCATGCGGCTCATGCAGCCACCATCCCCATGCTGATCGATTATGTCACTTCTGCCCCCGTCATGGCCATTTCCACAGTCACTTCCGCCCCTCACAATTCCTAATGCACCGCACGTAACATCACTTCCGCCCCTCACATCATCGCTGATGTCACACACTC
>NC_057712.1:67318047-67352448 GCF_004010195.1 Chiloscyllium plagiosum | reverse complement strand
AGAGATGTTCCCTAAAGCGGTCTGCTAGGAGGCGTCCAGTCTCCCCAATGTAGAGGAGACCGCATCGGGAGCAACGGATACAATAAATGATATTGGTGGATGTGCAAGTAAAACTTTGATGGATGTGGAAGGCTCCTTTGGGATCTTGGATGGAGATGAGGGAGGAGGTGTGGGCACAGGTTTTGCATTTCCTGCGGTGGCAGGGTAAAACTTTGATGGATGTGGAAGGCTCCTTTGGGATCTTGGATGGAGATGAGGGAGGAGGTGTGGGCACAGGTTTTGCATTTCCTGCGGTGGCAGGGAAAGGAGCCGGGATGGGAGGGTGTGTTTTTGGGGGGGGCGTGGACCTGACCAGGTAGTCACGGAGGGAATGGTCTTTGCGGAAGACGAAAAGGGGTGGGAAGGGAAATATTTCCCTGGTGGTGGGGTCTGTTTGGAGGTGGCGGAAATGTCGGTGGATGATTTGATTTATGCAAAGTTTGGTAGCGTGGAAGGTGAGCACCAGGAGGAATGCTGGATGACTAACGAAATTGAGGGTTTGGTTAAGAAAAAGAAGGAAGTATATGTCAGGTATAAGTAGGATAGAAAGTGTGAATTCTGAGGTGAATATAAAGGTAATAGGAGTATACTTAAGAGGGAAATCAGGAGGGCAAAAAGGGGACATGTGGTAGCTTTGGCAAAGAGGGTTAAGGAGAATCCAAAGGGTTTTTATATATACATCAAGGAGAAAAGGGAAACTAGTGAGAGAATAGGGCCCCTCAAAGATTAGCAAGGTGTTCCATCTGTGGAATCGCAAGCGATGGGGGAGATACTAAACAAATATTTTGCATCAATGTTTACGATGGAGAAGGTCATAGAAGATATAGAATGCAGGGAAATAGATGGTGACATCTTGAAAAATGTCCGTATTACAAAAAAGGTGGTTCTAGATTGCTTGAAATGCATAAAAGTGGATAAATTCCCATGGATAAATCAGGTGTACTCTAAACCTCTGTGGGAAGTGAGGGAAGTGTTTGCTGCGCCCCTTACTGATAGTCACAGGTGAGGTGCCGGAAGACTGGAGGTTGGCTAACGTGGTGCTAGTATTTAAGAAAGCTAGTAAGGAAAAGCCAGGGACCTATAGACCAGTGAGCCTGAGGTCAGTGGTGGCTAAGTTGTTGGAGGGAATCCTGGGGGACAGGATGTACATGTATTTGGAAAGGCAAGGACTGATTAGGGATAGTCAACATGGCTTTGTGCGTGGGAAATCATGTCTCATGAACTTGATTGACTTTTTTGAAGAAGTAACAAAGCGGATTGATAAGGGCAGAGTGGTAGATGTGATCCACATCGACTTCAGTAAGGTGTTCGACAAGGTTCCTCATGGATCAATGGTTAACAAGGTTGGATCTCATGGAATGCAGGGAGAATTAGCCATTTGGATACAGAACTCGCTCAAAGGTAGAAGACAGAGGGTGGTGGTGGAGGGTTGTTTTTCAGACTGGAGGCCTGTGACCAGTAGAGTGCCACAAGGATCGATGCTAGGTCCACTGCTTTTCGTCATTTATATAAATTATTTGGATGTGAACTTAGGTGGTATAGCTAATAAGTTTGCAGATGAACACCAAAATTGGAGGTGTAGTGGAAAGTGAAGAAGGTTACCTCAGATTAGAATGGGATCTTGATCAGATGGGCCAATGGGCTGAGGAATGGGAGATGGAGTTTAATTTAGATAAATGTGAGGTGTTGCATTTTGGAAGAGCAAATCAGAGCAGGACTTATACACTTTCTGGTAAGGTCCTGGAAGTATTGCTGAACAAAGAGACCTTGGAGTGCAGGTTTATAGTTCCTTGAAAGTAGATTCGAGGGTGGATAGGATAGTGAAGAAGACATTTGGTATGCTTTCTTTTGTTGGTCAGAGCATTGAGTATAGGGGTTGGGAGGTCATGTTGCAGCTGTACAGGACATTTGTTAGGCCACTTTTGGTTATTTTGTCCAATTCTGGTCTCTTTTCTATCAGAACGATGTTATGAAACGTGAAAGGGTTCAGAGGAAAAAGCTGAATTGGTTGGGGTTGTTTTTCCTGGAGTGTCAAAGGCTGAGGGTGACCTGGTAGAGATTTATAAAATAATCAGGTCTTTTCACTGGGGTGGGGGAGCCCAGAACTAGAGGGCATAGGTTTAGGGTGAGAGGGGCAAGACATAAAAGGGACCTAACGGGCAACATTTTCATGCAGAGGGTGGTGTGTGTATGGAATGAGCTGCCAGAGGAATGATGGAGGCTGGTACAACTACAGCATTTAAAAGGCAGCTGGATAGGTATATGAATAGAAAGGGTTCAGAGGGATATGGGCCAAGTGCAGGTAACTAGGACTAGACTGGGTTAGGATATCTGGTCAGCATTGATTAGGTGGACCGAAGGGTCTGTTTTTGTGCTGTACATCTTTATGACTCTATGATTCTACAGCTTGTTAAACGCTTTTTAATGGCCATACTCACTATGGTAATTTTCAACTTCCTATCTAATAAAATGCAGCAAACAAACTCGGCTTCAAGAAATGCGAACATGGAAGATAGAGTGAGTACCTGGTGACTCCAGCTGTCTGCTGGCTGTGAGGAAACTTGATGTTACTCAGCACATTGTGACACAATGTGTGGCTAACAGCCAACAAACCATTCATCCAAAAACATTGGCATCTGGCATTTGCTAACCCCTCACCTTGGCATCTTTCCAATCCAATTGCTTGCTGTTTATGAACAATAGACCTGAAGGGTACCTGGAAACTAGCATTGAAAGGCTGCTGCAAGGTCAGAAAGGCACCGTGTTCATGGATTGGACCAGGGTTGCGTTACATGACTGGTCAGTGGCTCACTTAGCACCAACCTGCATTCTCACCACATTCATATGCATTGCCTGTCCTTGACTTGCCCGTCATGCGTGTTAGCATATTGGTGCTTTAACCAGAGCCAAGGGCTAGCAGTGCTGCTGTACTGACAAGCTGCCTTTCACATAGACAGACTGCTTGTCATAAGTAGGGAAAAACATTTTGATATACATTCCACCAAGAAGTCAGATTAACATCTACAACATGTGCCAACTGCCTGGGAAGCAAACACACTGATATTTAATCAATGACCATTTTGGAAACAGTGGGCTAGACCTCAGCCCAGTCAAGAAGGAACAACTGAGTGGGCGGCATGGTGGCACAGTGGTTAGCACTGCTGCCTCACAGCACCAGAGACCCGGGTTCAATTCCTGCCTCAGACAACTGTCTGTGTGGAATTTGGGGGGCACATTCTCCCCGTGTCTGCGTGGATTTCCTCCGGGTGTTCCGGTTTCCTCCCACAGTCCAAAAAATGTACAGGTTAGTTGAATTGGCCATGCTAATTTTCCCATAGTGTTAGGTGAAGGGGTAAATATGGGGAATGTGTCTGGGTGGGTTGCTGTTCGGAGGGTCAATGTGGACTTGTTGGGCCGAAGGGCCTGTTTCCACACTGTAAGTAATCTAAATCTATAGGGCACAGTCCATATACAGTCTACACCTTGGCCACAGTTATTCACCTGCTTGGGATGCTCACTGTCTGGAGATCTATTTGACCTTAGTTCAGTGAGTGGTCAGCAATCAGTGCTGTAGGCCAGCAGTCTAGGGGAGTTGTGTGTTATCTGTTTAGGAGCTGCAAAGACAGTGTTCAGGAAGTTGGTCAATCATCCTTGGGAATTGCTTGTTTACATTGGTCAAAGGACTGGGGACAAATACAGACTTGGGGATCCACCCGCCCATCATTAAGGAGGGTGCAAGGGGGTGTGGGTCTATGAGGCAAGAGAGATGGAGTCATTGCCAAAAGGAGCTGGACAGTGAAGGTCTGGGCAGGGTTGGGGATGGTGCAGGGAGGGGAGCATGGTTAAGCAGAGGCATATGTGGAGGTGGGAGGGAACTAAAGGGATTTGAGGCTATGCTAAACAACATTGGAAGATATGGTAGGTTGTGAGAGGAGTGGTGGAATTATTACCAGTGACCACCATCATGGCCTCCACAGGAGCAGAGTGGACATTATTAAGGTGTAATGTTGGGGTTCAGAGCACAAGGAGGTCAGTTGCAGACAAAGTTCAATATGGTGAGTCTCCACGTGGGGAGGGATGGGTTTAAATAGGATAATATGAGTTAAATGGGGAGATTGAAACATGGAGGAGATGTACCTGGCTATCAGGCAGGGCCAGGTGGTGTCAGTGTCCACTGCGACCTGTGATCTCTGCCACCACTTGCTGTTCTCCAAGTGTGCAATGCAACTGAAAAATAGCTTGGACATTGTCCAGGATAAGTGATACCTCCTCAATATCCAGGGTTGAGTGACCGCTGGCTAGTGACCACAGCCAGCAGAGAGCTGGAGTCACCAGGTACTCGCTCTATCTTCCATGTCCAAATTGGTATGATCAGATGAAACGGTGTGATCAGCTCCATTCTTTTTAATGCCCTTTTGGTCAGTTGCACCGAATAGTTATAAACCCTTTATAGCACACAGTTAACATACTTAATTTAAAATTGAATTAACTAGATCAAAATGAAGGGGCCAATTTGAAAGGTGTCCTGGAGTGAAAGAAAGAGGAAATTTATTATATAAAAATGAGAACACCAAATGTAAGCATGAGCACAGGTAATAAGTTTAAACCGAAAGGGCTGGGAGAACTGTGACTATGCCCACCGGAAGATAAAGGCAGTTGCAGAATAAAGTTCTTAGAGTATTTAAGAGTTAAGATTTTAAACTTGAGTCCTGATGGTTTAGCTGGTGTCTTATTTCTTCTGCAGTGATGAAGTTTGTAGATCTTGAGTTCTATGTGAATGGTTGTTGCTCCAACTTGTTTTTGCACCAGGTACTGGTACTTACTTTGAAAGAGACAGATGGAGAGAAAGTGTCTTCCACTTTTTGTTTACACATCCATTTGTCCTTGTCACTCTTTCGCTTCCCACGCATGGTCCATTTGTACATTCCTGAGTCTGCTTATTGTTTTTCCAAACTGGCTGCCCAGAAGGCAAGTTTTTCATCTCCCAATATATGCAATTATCGTACAAGTATGAATTAATAGGTTGTAAACTTCATGGTGCTGATTTTGTTGCCTGGTTTCCGTGCTTATGGTAAAATGATAATTTCAGTGTAGACATGTTTTGTGTATCTCACAAAGCTTGCCTCAAGTTGTGGTCAGGTGATTACAATAGCAGTGTTCCTTCTAAAAGTTACTTTAGTCGATCAAAGTCTCAGGTTTTAGAATTCGTTGATGGAAGTAGAATATTGATAGTTCATTTTCCTTACTACAATCAAAGCAAAACCTCGGAGCCAGTGATGAACCCCAACATCCCGAAGCCAAAGAATGCTCCAAACAGCTAAGAGTCAATGAACAACCCTATCAACCAAGACCAACAACAACCCTTAAATATCAAGGAGCCAGTGTCCATCAGTAACATCCAGGAGCTCAAACATCTCACTGCAAATCATTTCTGAGAAACAAAATGGAAAACTTCATTGCACACCCTCCAACTGTAGCAATATCAACAGCTCAATCCCACCGACACACCATACCCTTCCCGGAAAATGCAAAGGCTCTGATAACGTTGGGTTCAATTACCTCCTAAACAACTTCACTTGCTGGTTTCAGAGTCACGAACAGCATTGCCACATAGTCTGCCATAAGCCATTCAGAAAACTGATCCTTGATCTGGTGATGTTAGCTGCCCAGCCTCCTGCCGCCTCTGTTATTACCCCTTTTTTTGCACAGTGAAACCCCAAACAACTCAAACCTTTCTTCACGCAATTCAACAAATATTCTTTCAACAAATTACAACATTTGTCTCAACCATATTTTTTAGGTGACAACTTGATACAATTTACATCTGCTTCCCTATGATTTGTGCCATTTAAAAATGCTCTGAACTGTCATAAACTTGCAATTCGGGAGAAAACCTTTGAGAAACGTGAAAAGGGCTAAAACAGTCTTAAACCTATTTTGCAAATCAGTCCCATGAAATCCTCATGTCCGTAAGTTTGTTCTGTTATATTCTATTCCGAAGGAAAAAGTGATAAATAAAAGGCTAGAGTACTTTTTTATTGTGCATAAAAGAAAAGATTTACTAAATTTAATAGTACTCATGGATGTAAGCAGAAGTAGGAAAGTACCTCTCTGGGAGTGATTGCACAGAGCTGATTTGTATGGAGGCTACTATTATTGTGCTAACACTGGGGAAACAAAGGCAAGGCAGGAATCAAAATGCTGACTCCAGCCTTTTTAGAGATTCTGTACTCTCCAGCTACTGGCTTAGGACCAACTTTAAATTGTAACTTCTTACTTTACATCAGAGCATCCAGAAAAATAATTAAAGGATCACTTTAACCTCCCGATTCAGAAACAACATGACAGTTTCACCTGAGGAATCTGATATCACCAGTATATGGGGAACAAGAATTTCTGAAGAAACACTATCCCATCATGAAGGTTTTTCCAGCAGCAATAATGGTCTACTGTGTAAAACACATTCACATGGGTCGCATGTCTGTGTTTTTCCAGCAGCAATAATGGTCTACTGTGTAAAACACATTCACATGGGTCACATGTCTGTGTTTTCTCAAAAGAGATCTCTTCAGATTTTGAACTTTAGATAATGGTCTTTTCAAAACCAGAGCCAGTGCAACAGTGAAACAAGCAATCACTGACATTCCTAGTCTGGACGAAATTAATTCTAACTTTCTTCCTTTATGGCTTTATATTCATATGAATTAATAACTAATCAAAGAGGCCATTTTATTTTTATAACATTATAGATTTATGTTTTGTGCTCACTTCAATCAAAAAGAAAAATAATGAACTGGGCAAAAAGAAAATATTCAGGTAAAAACAATGA
Source organism: Chiloscyllium plagiosum (assembly GCF_004010195.1). Taxonomy (NCBI): domain Eukaryota; kingdom Metazoa; phylum Chordata; class Chondrichthyes; order Orectolobiformes; family Hemiscylliidae; genus Chiloscyllium; species Chiloscyllium plagiosum. Next base: position 67,345,580 of record NC_057712.1, on the reverse strand, counting down.
CTGCAGATGCTGGAAACCAGAGTCTAGATTAGAGTGGTGCTGGAAAAGCACAGCAGTTCAGGCAGCATCCGAGGAGCAGGAAAATTGACGTTTTGGGCAAAAGCCCTTCAGCAATACAAGCAGAGAGCCTGAAGGGTTGAGAGATAAATGAGAGGGGGGTGGGGGTGGGGAGAAAGTAGCATACAGTACAATAGGTGAATGGGGATGGGGATGAAGGTGATAGTCAGAGAGGAGTGTGGAGTGGATAGGTGGAAAGGAAGATAGGCAGGTAGGACAAGTCATGGGGACAGTGCTGAGCTGGACGTTTTGACTGATCATGTGTAGGTTTTAAAATAGTGATGTAAAAGGATAAACAGTATCTAAAAGTTAAAGTTCCAAATCGAAGGAACACCAATTTTGATGACATTAGGCAAGAACTTTCAAAAGTTGACTGGAGGCAGATGTTCGCCGTAAAGGGACAGCTGGAAAATGGAAAGCCTTCAAAGCTGAGGTAACGCAAGTTCAGAGACAGTATTCAAAAAGGGGACATGAGAGAGCTTCGACAAATAGGGTTAAGAAGAATCCAAAAGGATTTTATAAATACATTAAGGACAAAAGGGTAACCAGGGTGAGAATAGGGCCCTTCAAAGATCAGCAAGGCATTCTATATGGAATCACAGGAGATGAATGAGATACTAAAAAAGTATTTTGCATCAGTGTTTACTGTGGAGAAGTACATGGAAGATATAGAATGTGGAGAATAGATGGTGATATCTTGAAAAATGTTCATATTACAGAGAAGAAGGGGCTGGATGTCTTAAAATGCATAATAGTGTATAAATCTCTAGACCTGATAAGGTGTATCCCAGAACACTAGGGAAGCTAGGGAATTGATTGCTGGGTCCATTGCTGAGATATACATATCTCATTGTCACAGGTAGGATGCCAGAAAACTAGAGGTTGGCTAACATGGTGCTACTGTTTCAGAAAGTTGGTAAGGAAAAGCCAGGGAACTATAGACCAGTGCGCCTGACATCAGTAGTGGGCATGTTGTTGGAGGGAATTCTTAGGGACAGGATTTACATGTATTTGGAAAGGCAATGACTGATTAGGAATAGTCAATATGGCCTTTAGTGTGGAAAATCATGTCTCACTAACTGGATGGAGTTTTTTGAAGAAGTAACAAAAGAGGATTGATGTGGGCGGAGCGGTGGACATGATTTATATGGGCTTCAGTAAGGCATTCGACAAGGTTCCCCGTGGGAGACTGGTTAGCAAGGTTAGATCTCATGGAATACAGGGAGAACTAACCATTTGGATACAGAACTGACTTGAAATAGAAGACAGAGAGTGCTGGTGGAGGATTGCCTTTCAGACTGCAAGCCTGTGACCAGTCATGTGCCACAAGGATTGTTGCTGGTCCACTGTTTTTCGTCATTTATATAAATGATCTGGATGTGAACATAGAAGGTATAGTTAGTAATTTTGCAGATGACATCAAAATTGAAGGAGTAGTGGGCAGCGAAGAAAGTTACCTCACAGTACAACAGGATCTTCATCGGATGCCACAATGGGCTGAGAAGTGGCAGATGGAGTTTAATTTAGATAAATGTGAGGTGCTGCATCTTGGAAAGGCAAATCAGGGCAAGATTTATTCACTTAATGGTAAGGTCCTGGGGAGTGTTGCTAAACAAAGATACCCTGGAGTGCAGGGTCATAATTTCTTGAAAGTTGAATCACAGGTAGACAGGATAGTGAAGAAGGCATTTGATATGCTTTCCTTTATTGGTCAGAGCATAAAGTATAGGGGTCAGGAGGTCATGTTGTGGCTGTACAGGACATTGGTTAGGCCACTTTTGGAATATTGTGTGAAATTCTGGTCTCCCACCTATATGAAGGATGTTGTGAAACTTGAAAGGGTTCAGAAAAGATTTACAAGAATGTTGCCAGGGTTGGAAAGTTTGAACTATAGGGAGAGGCTGAATAGGCTGCGGCTGTTCTCCCTGGAGCATCAGAGTCTGAGGTGTGACCATTTTGAGGTTTATAAAAGCATGAGGGGCATGGATAGGGTAAATAGACAAGGTATCTTCCCCGGAGTGGGGGAATCCAGAACTAGAGGGCATAGCTTTAGGGTGATAGGGGAAAGATTTACAAGGGACCTACAAGGCAACTTTTTACGCAGAGGGTGGTGCGTGTATGGAATGAGCTTCCAGAGGAAGTGGTGGAGGCTGGTACAATTACAACATTTAAAAGGCATCTGGATGGGTATAGGAATAGGAAGAGTTTAGAGGGATATGGGCAAAGTGCTGGCAAATGGGACGAGATTAGTTCAGGATATCTGGTCGGCACAGAAAATTTGGACCAAAGGGTCTGTTTCCATGCTGTATATCTCTATGACTCTATTGCCATGTGTGGGTTGTTATGAACCTTTTGTCTCGGCAATGTTCAAGGACAGGCCAAGTCTTCTTTGCAGCATTGGAAAGATGGAGAATGACTGGCACATCTGATTCTAAGTGGCTAATGACAATGCAGTCATACACAACCTGTTGTTAATATGTATCTGCAGTGGTCAGTTTCATTTGGGAAAAAGGCAACTGAGGTTAGAGAGCTTTCTATCTAGACAGTGCTTACTACTCACACCAGAGGAATATAAACACTGTGAGGTGAATTGGAAATAATACCGGGCTATTACACAGTCTTTTTTAACACTGTTCTAGGCTCTGAAGACATCTGGTACTTTCTGGTTAATGGAAACTGCAGTGGATTTAAAGGGAATGCTGATTTGGCAGCCACATTACTCATGAGACCAAAGCCAGCTAGCAGTCCTGACATGATCCAACTGGCAGTGGTGCCCACAATATAATTATGACTGGTAGCTGTGACACAATCCAATTCCCCCACACCCAACATTAACTGATTTGACTTCCATGGCAACTTATAACTAAATGAGTAAACTTAGAGCTGACAGGCCACCCAGTTGTGAAGAACACTGTACATATGGACAAGTCACCATAAGCTCATATGTTAGATTGTGAACTCATCATTTTTTTTAATCAATCCGTCTCTTTTTATAATATTCAGATTTTTGAAGAAAAAACTATCATAACTTATTCTCGATATTGTCTGCTCCATTTCTTTTCCTCACACTGCTAAATGCATTCAGCAAAATGAAAACAAAATATGTAAAATTCACTGAAATACCATCAGTATTGGTCAGGTAGTCATAAACAGTATGTGGAGGTCTTGTCATGCAGTGGTCGTGTCTCTCCTGTAAGTTCCTTCCACCTCTAAACCAGAAGCTCTGGACTTGCATCCCATGCCAGGTTATAGAAAGTGTATTCATAATGTGGCCACATAGGTTGATTATCAGCCTACAAGTCCTTCCAACATACCCCCAATGACAGGCAGGAAGATTGGCAGAGTCTCCTTGTCAGCCAATATGTAGAAGTTAATAGCAGACCATTGCACTACTTTGCCCCAAGCCAATGGAGATTTATGGCCCAATTCTGAGAAAGAAGGGCAGTAAGGCAGATGGAACATCATAACTAAGACATGTTGGTTTAAAAGTTCCTCTTAAACACAAAGGTAATAACCTGATCAAGTAGATTATGCCATTACCCATTGTGGAACCAAATTTACTTTCCACTAATTTCATTGGAATGAAAATTAATCCAATTTTCTAATGGATGATTTGAGATCCATGTGGACAAGAACATTTGGCACCAACTCAGCCCCCAACAAATAGTGTCACTGTCTACAAATAAAATAAAATTTGACTGTAACTATAAATTAGTTCTCTCCAACTAGCAGCATTGAATGCATAGAGGATTGAAGAGTTTCAGGGAAATTCAAGCTTTATCTCCGAGAATTAAGAAAAAAAAAATTAAAATGTATTCGTCCTTGGCTGGTTTGGCTAGAACCATTGGAAGTGACTAGAATGACTAGGTGGCTGGAAAAACATGACATCAAATGGAAAAGAGATAGAAATTAGAATGACTACTTGACTCGCACCAAATAAAATAAAAGAGGACAAAAATAAATATAAGCAGTGAAAACAATAAATAAAGCTGAAAAAAGAGAGTAAAAATGTAATTTAGAACATTAATAGCAGTGAAATCAATCTCAATTTTCTTTTAGTTATAAGCTGGTGGTGCAGTAGGCTATATTCCTTACTCCACCCAACCCCAATCCATTTTATTGACCATCATTCATGGCAATATTGGAAAGAAAATGTCCTAAAGAAGGTCTTAGCCAGAACTGGCCCATTCAAACAATCTGTTTGAGAAGTTAAATAGAGGGAGAGAAAGACTCAGCAAAATTATTTAAATGCACTTAGGAACTTTGGTAGTATTCCTGCAACTTTCTAGCCTTGTATTACCTGACACATGATGGTTTCAGGAAGTAGCAGTGACATGGATGGAAGAGAAGGACATGTATTGTGTGACAAGTCCTTCTCCCCTCTATCATGAGCATGCTACCACAGTGGAAAAGAGTGGTCAAAAGCAGTCATGGTGAGGGAGGATGAAGCAAGCTGAGGGACTAGAGTCATGGTCCTGTGGTAAGACAGTGGTAAGCCTAACTGCATGAATTTCTCAGCACCACTGCTGTTTTTTTGTATTCAGTCAAGGCTATGTGGGCCTTGTTGCCTGGGCCAACATTTATTACCCATCTTTAGTTATTTTTGAGAAAGTGGTGGTGACCAGTTCATTTCTGTTTAATGTTGGACTAGATCACAGAGAGACTGCTAGCTGTGAAACTCTTTAAAATGAAGCAAATACATGGGAACAAAGGAGAGCAAACATAAAAATACAAAATGGGAACAACAGAATAAAACAAAAAAAAGGAACACATATAAAAAGACAACAGTACTACAATTCAAGAAGCAATCTAAATCGTGGGAAATCATAAATTGAAATTTTAAAAATGTGGAAATAATATATTACAGTAATATAGTTTATTAATGATGTTATGGTTGAAGTAAACAGATATCAGCCCCCACCCTTAAATAAAGGTCACTAGCTGTATTCATTCCAGGAATTATAGTGATGAAACTGGGATAAAATTACAAAATCATAGCAAGAATGCAAGTTCTTTGTTGTTAAGTGAATATGTTTTTGGCATGATTCTGCTAAGTAATAACAACCTTTCTTTTAGATTCTCTTATTTTCAATTACATTTATCTGAATCCTGAATTGGATAAACAAGGATAGTCTTAAAATGCTTGCTATATTTAACTTCTAACTTTATTAACTGTTTGGCCTACGTCAGTAGAGGAGTTCAACTATTGCAAACGAATCAAAGTTTGGCATTACTTCTTGTACTGAACTGTATAGTCCAACATGGAAAATCCTTGGAAAGACAAAAAATTATATGAACATGAACCTGCAGTCCATTCTCCACTGCACAACATGAGTTAAATGGAGTTGCAATAATTATGATGAATTAAAAATTGTATATTCAGTACATCCCCATCTAAGATTTAAAGCTTATGCTATATTTGTACCTAATTGCTTTCAACTTTATAATCATAAAAAGTAATTCCCATTGAGTACCAATAAAAATCAAGTTCATCACAATGTTTCAATAGACTTTCAGGCATGATGGGGGTAGCAGATAACTTTGAATCTCAATGAAAATGTAAAGCTGGTGGAATCAGATTAGATTTCTTTTATAAATCCTGCACAATTTTCTATTCTGAATGCCTTCAGGTTTGAGATAATATGCTTCACAAATTCACAGATCTTTCATTGTATCTCCTGAAGACAAGTAATAACATTTTGCTCTATAGCATGGAGTGAGAATGTATGTTGTGTAGAACATCTGAGCTTGGATCAGTAGGGATAAGAAATGACTAGAGAAATTGAGGTTTTGGTCAAGAAAAAGCATATGTCAGGTATAGACAGCAGATATCAAGTGAATCCTAAGAAGAGTATAAAGGCAAATCAGGAAGGAAAAAAGGCAACATGAGATAGCTTTGGCAAATAGGATTAAGGAGAATTAAAAGGGATTCTATAAATATATTAAGGACAATAGAGTAACTAGGGAGACAATAGGGCCCCTCAAAGATCAGCAAGGCAGCCTATGTGTAGAACTGCAGAAGATGTGTGAGATACTAAACAAGCAATTTTGTATCAGTGTTTACTGTGGAGAAGGACATGGAAGATATTGAATGTAGGGAAATAGACGGTGACATTTTGGAAAAATGTCCATATTAGAGAAGAGGAAGTGGTGGATGTCTTGAAATGCATAAAAGTGGATAGATCTCCAGCACCTGAACACGTGTACCCTAGAACTCTGTGAGAAGCTAGGGATGTGACCGCTGAGCCTCTTGCTGAAATATTCGTATCATTGATAGTCAGAGGTGAGGTGCCAGAAGACTGAAGGTTGGCTAACATGGTGCTGCTATTTAAGAAAGGAAAAGTCAGGGAACTATAGACTGGTGAGCCTGATGTTGGTGTTGGGCAAGTTGTTGGAGGGAATCCTGAGGGACAGGATGTACATTTGGAAAGGCAAGGACTGATTAGGGATAGTCAGCATGGCTTTGTGCATGAGAAGTCATGCCTTGAAGAAGTAATGAAGAGGATTGATGAGGGCAGAGCTACGGATGTAATCTATATGGACTTCATTAAAGCATTCAACAGGAGGCCTGTGACCAGTGGTGTGTCATAAGGATCAGTGCTGGGTTCAATGCTTTTCGTCATTTATATAAATGATTTGGATGTGAACATAGGAGGCATAGTTAGTAAGTTTGCAGATGACACCAAAATTGGAGGTGTGATGGATAGCAACGAAAGTTACCTCAGAGTACAATGGGGTCTTGATCAAATGGCCGAATGGGCCGAGGAGTGGCAGATGTAGTTTAATTTAGATAAATGTGAAGAATTGCATTTTGGAAAGGCAAAGCAGAGCAGGACTTATACACCTAATGATAAGTTCCTAGGGAGTGTGGCTGAATAAAACAACCTTGGAGTGCAAGTTCATAGCCCCTTGAAAGTAGAGTCACAGATAGATAGGATAGTGAAGAAGGTGTTTGATATGCTTTCCTTTATTGGTCAGAGCATCAAGTGTATGAGTTAGGAGGTCATGTTGTGGCTGTACGGGGCCACTTTTGGAATATTGTATGCAATTCTGGTCTCTATCCTAGAGGAAGGATGTTGTGAAACTTGTGAAACTATTTTACAAAAAAGATCTCTGTTCTTACATTTTAAAGAATATATTTGGGAAAATTAACTATAATTGATTATTAAATCATGTTAAAAATACATTGTAAGTTATGGAATCATAGAGATGAACAGCAATGGAAACACATCCTTCGGTCCAACTCATCCATGCCAACCAGATATCCTAAATTAATCCAGTCCCATTTGCCAGCACTTTGCTCATACTTCTTTAAACCCTTCCTATTCATATACCCATCCAAATGCCTTTTAAATGTTGTAATTGTACTACCCTCCACCACTTCCTCTGGCAGCTCATTCCATACATGCAAAAGGATGTTGCCAGGGTTGGAGGATTTGAGCTATTGGGGGAGGCAGAATAAGCTGGGGCTGTTTCCCCCGGAGAACCAGAGTCTGAGGGGTGACATTTAGAGGTTTGTAACATCACGAGAGACATGGATAGGATAAATAGATAAGGTCTTTTGTCTGGGGTGGGGGAGTTCAGAATGAGAGGACATAGGTTTAGGGTGTGAGAGAGGAAAAGTTTAAAAGGGACCTAAGGGGCAACTTTTTCACATAGAGGTTGGTACATGTATGGAATGAGCTGCCAGAGGAAGTGGTGGAGGCTAGTACAATTACAACATTTAAAAGGCATCTGGATGGGTATATGAATAGGAAGCGTTTAGAGAAGTATGAGCAAAGTGCTGGCAAAGGGGACTGGATTAATTTAGGATATCTGGTTGGCATGGACGAGTTGGACCGAAGGGTCTGTTTCCATGTTGTTCATCTCTATGATTCCATAACTTGCAATGTATTTTTTAGATTAAATTACTTACAACATGTAAACAGGTCCTTCGGCCCCACAAGTCCACACCGATCCACCGAAGCGCAACCCACCCAGACCCATTTACCCTTTCACCTAACTCTATGGACAATTTAGCATGGCCAATTCACCTAACCTGCACATTTTTGGATTGTGGGAGGAAACCGGAGCAAACTCACGCAGACACAGGGAGAGTGTGCAAACTCCACACAGAGTTGCCTGAGGCGGGAATTGAACCCAGGTCTCTGGCGCTGTGAGGCAGCAGTGCTAACCACTGTGCCACCGTGACACCCACCGTGCCGATTAACGTGATTTAATAATCAATTATAGTTTATTTTCCCAAATATATTCTTTAAAATGTAAGAACAGAGATCTTTTTTGTAAAATAGTTTTACTATATTCAAGTTCTGTGCTTACTTCCCTTCAGAGACAGAGAGAGGCATATTTAAGAGAGGAAAGGGAACAGTGGAGTATGGAGTAAAGGGAATTAAAGGAAATAACTTGCTTTCATGTATCCTGAGCAAGTCCCAAACCACTCCACAGTCGCAGATAATTTCAATTTTTAATCAGATAAAGTATCTATTTTTCAGGTTTTATTTCTGCAGCTCGGCAAACCTTTCCTTTTCAAATACATACTGCATTTAAAGTTAGTACACTCACATGACAACAAAAGACCTGATTTTTCAGAAGCAGGTTATAAATTAGACTTCCATTTCAATGCAGTACTGAAGAAATGCCTTTAGTGTTAGCAGTTAGCTAGGTGAGAAACATGAAGGATTATAATATTGTTGTGTCCATCCTCTCTATTCATAAGTAAGAAATACTCTAAAGACAGTTTGTGCTTACACTATCGCTTCCTTAAACATCTCCTTTGATTACATCAGTGTAGAGAAAAAAATAAGATCATTTATTTTGTTTTCTTTCCCATGTTGACCAGGTGTTTTTTAAATCTCTTGGAACAACAAGTCTGAATATAGGCCCAAACCAGACATGTGCAGTCTCATCGGTTCAAAAGACCTTGATTTTTTTGCAAATAATGCCACATTAGTATATTAAGGAATTACTTACCCAAATCTTTTTGTATATGTATTAATACGCAATGAATGGTTTAACATTTCAGTTTTCGTAAAATAGAATAAAGCTTTAAGCCAAAATAAATATTACAATAATATTAATTCGTAAATACACTGTAACAAACATCTCCGGGATGGTAAGAAATGAAATTCAATTGGCAAGGTGATTGCAATGCATGGTTAAGCAATGCCTATTGAGTTGACTGCAGCACAGTCAACTTTGTGCCACCTGTGTTTTTGAATGGATTCATCATTGAATCAGCACTAACCATTCTGTCAATCAGCTGGAGGCCTGAGATGGGGACCAATGCTATGAGTAGCTGGCACCAGTTAAAGCCAGCCAGCGCTGCTTATAGCTAGCCTGCATCTCTCCAAACGTCAAGGTGCTTTATAACTGGAGCAGGTTCTCGTCATCATGCAGGAAGTGAATCTGGCTCGTGAAGCATGGCACAGCATGAGAGAGAACAGGCATCCAAGTTTGGGATGTTGAACTGGAGGCCTTTAGGAGGATCTGGAAAACATGAGAGATATCTGTGAAGCACAGAGGTGACAGGAGGAGTAGATTCTCATGGAGGTCAGTTCCAGGAGTGAAGTTGCAAGGGAGTGAAACGATCATCTTAATGGCCTTACAAAATCATCAAGATCAGTGAATACATTTTCAATACGTTATCCTACCAACTACTCCATTAAGCTCAGTAACTGTTCAATTCAACCCCACCCCCCCGCCCCTCCCCCGCCCCTCACCTTTACTCACTTACTAATACCAAGGGTGTATACTTCACCCAAAAAGCAAACGCTACCAATCCTAATTTCACACCAGCAGTACATTATTTTCCATTACTTTTAAGAAGACATTTACCAATTTTAGCACAGTACAGAGTTGAAGTTCATGTTTCAAGGTGATTTGTCATTGTGTCAACTAACTGTTGACATAGGGGTATAAGTGGTTAATGTGTACCTAGTGTTTATTTCATTAGATTTATCCCTACAGGATGGATACAGGTGGAATATAATTGTTATTCATAGAAAAATGTGATGAATGTTTTAGGATACATTTCAACATTTTGCTCTTATGGATGAAATGCAATTTGAGGCCCAGGTATTGCATGTGATGAAAGCATTTTTCACACCTGCAGCAGATATTTTAACAAAAATTTAGAACAGCTTTATCACTTCAATTTAATTTCTTCTTTTTTTCTGTATAAACACAGTTATAGCAAGATCCTCAACAGTCCATTTTGGACTTAAACTTTACTTTCATTCGGGATTCATGTTGAATTTAAATTAAAATGTCAACATTATTGGTGGAGATGAAATTTAATCCATTTTAAGACATTTCGTAGGGGTGACCATTAATTTTCAAATGTTAGCACACCTTTATGATGGGGTACTTTTTTGATTCAAATCATTAAAACAGCTAAGTTGATACTCTTTTTATAAAGCAATAATCTGTTCTTGGTGTTAGTCAATGCCATCAAAAGAAGAGAGTATTAAAAATGCTACTGAAATCAACATAACCGAAGTAATTTTATTACAGTTGTCATGAATCCTATGTGGAAACTGAAAATTGAAATAAACAAATTCACCTAATGAGGACATGACCAACAAGATGCCAGACCTCCATAGTGAGTAACAGTTACTGTAAAATAATTCAATTCAGTCTGGATGGTTGTACAAAATTTAATGTTAATACCGTAGAAGGCTAACTTTACAAAAATAGCTTTAGGGCTTACATGGGATCATTGAAGCAGCCCTACATGGTGGGGGCAGTAATAACACAGATGAAAAAGGGAAAAGCTTTGAAACCCATTGTATAGTAAAATGAGAGCCATGTACTACACCAAAGTCAAAAAAAGACACTTTGTTAAAGCATGTAAAAGGTGACCATCAGGTCATGTATGAGAACTTAAGCAGAAGTACTTTTACAGGATAAAAGAAAACAAGCCTCAAGAGAACAGAGTTAGGCAGCACGATTAACTGAATAGAATGAAAGCTACTATCAGAGCAGTCAAAAGGCCATTAGAAAAGAAGATTGTGGATAACTAGGGCAGCAAATTGCAAAATTATTTTTAGTTATGTGAAGAGCCAGAGAGTGATAAAGGTCTATTTAAGACAACTAAGGGAGTCTTCAAGACAGATTCAGGTTTAAGTGGTTCGAATCAGTTGCTTTGCATCAGTCTTTGCTCCTGGGGGCTGTTCTCAGTTACTATTAATGCACTGTGCAGTTGACATGAAAGTTGTTAGAGATATAGCTAATGAAGATCTGATCTTGAAGAGAATAAAGCTTCTTAAATTAGATCAAGCTGTTGACCCAGACAGCATTTACCTAAGGTTATGTGAATAAATGAGAGCTGCACTAAATGAATCCATTGCTCATATTTTCAATAGTTTGCTGGCATTGTGAAATGGTCTGCTGATTACTGAAAAGTGATTAATGTAGTTTTGTTTTAGAAAAGGGCAACATGTTAGAGTATATGAAACTATACGCCCAATAACATGCTGCCAGTTACAAAATAGTTTTGAGAAAGGTTCTTGTGTCTGTTCTGCCATTAAGAGAGGTCATAGCTAACTGTGATCAATCTCCATATGCCCAACTTTATCCATTATCCTTGATATCATTGGATCACAAAAATCTGTTGAAATAACTCTGTGGAGGCTGGTATCCCGACACCAGGTTATGTATGTGTATTTTGTATGTGCACAGTACATGGACTCTGACCAGCCAGAGCAGAAGCAGCCCCTAGAGTGAGAAGAATCCTTATTTATATCTGTCAGCCAGGGCTCCCTGATTGGCCCAGGCTAACTGCCCCAATCAGGGATCTCAGTTTTTATTAAATCCATCTGGCCTATCTCATTCCAATCATTATATCTATGAATCTCAGATTTTAAAATTACAATTGATTTTGTATCAGTTGCCACCGTCACTACCTTGACAGCTAAAAAGTTATTACAAGGATACAGATCATGAGTTGTGGCAAAAAGTAGATGCTGTCTTATCAATCTATTAAAGTCCTATAAGAATTAAATCTGTTAGGATGTAAAAAGATTTCAGAGTGAGTTTCAAGCTATCCACAATTAGTGCTTGAAACTATAAAAAAGTAAATCAGTGATATGATGTAGACGTAGGAATGACAAAAATAAAGGAAACCGTGATGTTCATGCACAAGATCCTTTGTGAGGCACCATTGAGAAACAACACTCTGTCATGTGCCTTTATTTTTCATTAAAGAATTATGGCTTTACTAATTGGCTTTGTGACAGCAGCAAAGGGAAATTTTATTATTCCCATAGCTAATTCTAAGTCATGTTACATACTGTGACATATATACACCAACATTAGCTGCGAGATGAGGATGATAGGTGTAGGTGCTGTTTGAGATCAGGAAACTCTATTTCCATAGGGTTCTTTCAAACTTAATGGACTTGATTACACTTTTTTTCTCCATTTTGGTTGGCAGGTTGGTAAGCAGTTGACATCAGGCCATAATCAGGGAGCAGTGAGCTGAGGGGCAAAGTCAAGGTCAGCGGTGAAGGAGATAGAAAGCCTTGGTGTAGGGTGTTGGTGGGAGGATGAGGGGGTGATGGGGGGTCTTTGTAGAGAGATTGAAAAAGATTGGTATCAGTGTGGAGAAGAAATTGGCAGTGTCATGGGGAGTTCGGCTGAGTGGAGAAATGGTGTTGAGATTGAAAGGATCATAGTAAAGATCAGTATGGTTTTGGGAGATTGAAAAAGTCATGGAGAAATTGGAAGAGTCATAGGAAGAATGTAAGGGATGGTGAGGTGTCAAATTGCAACAGTGAGTGATGCAGATAAAATGGCTCCAAAAGATCAGTGTAAATGAAATTTGATTTCCAAGGCTGTGAAAACGAAGTCAGGCAAAATTAAGTTTAAAGCGGTGGTTAATTCTGAGGCATGTAGCCTCATTATAATCTATAAATGATTGACTCATATCTGATGAACAAATTAGTTTCCCTATCCCAACCCCACCGTTAAAACCACAAGTCATTGGCTTGGAGGTGGATGGCATGAAATGCAAATTACAGTTTGTTTATATACTTACATGTAGCCAGCAAGTTTTAGAAGCTAAATTTCTCCCATAAAATGTCATTAAAAAGGTTCAGAAGAAAACCCCTAGATATCGGCATCCAAACAGTGATTATGATTCAAAAATATTATTGGAGCATCCTGATGGTTTAAAAGATACTTCTTAAATGCATATTTTTGCATCATTTTTAGATTAATTGGGTTTTAACGTCCTTGAGTTTCACATATGGCCTCAGGTACTTTAATGGGTTTTTTCCTGTAGAAATTAAAATAGTTTAGGAAGACTTGATCATCAAAAAGCATTTAACAGAATGGAATAGACTGTACATGTAGTCACATAACAAGTTAAATCGGATAGAGAGAATCAAGAACCATGCATTCAAGCTGCATAATCATAAAAATAGGTTAGATGTCAACAGCGTTTTCTTTTCAGAGAGGATCATTGAACATTGGATTAACTTGTCAGCTTGTGCAATGGATTCACAGCAAACATTCAAAAGAGAACTGCACAAGTTCCTGTGGTAAGTTGCTTTCAATAAATGCAAGAGGTAGGTGTGGTGTTGGATAATTATACATCACGCCCTCACCGTTATTTGTAGTTGGGAGTTGAGGCTGGGTGGATAATCTAGTGATCTCGAACTGTTAAAAAAAAATTAGATAGCAACCAAAGTAAGCTGTGCCTATGAAATGGTAAGTCAGTATTTCTTCCAGAAATGTTTCAGGGAATGTTATGTTCATCTGAAATTTAGTATCCATTTCCACGCAAATGCTGTGCAAAGCATACTCACAATGACCACCCCCTCAGCACTTTCAGCTTTCTCCACTATCTCCAAATGATCAATCTGCTTGTCTAACATCCAGTACTGACTGAACAGAAATTTTCTCTTATTAAGTATTGGGAAGATTTAAGAAATTGTCTTCTCCACAATCTCCTGCATCACCAACAACTTTGTCCCTCTCTACAGCAACTATTTGAGGCGTTTTCAGGCGATGTGCAATCTTCATATTAAACTTGACCCTGAGACAAACCATTCACTCCACAGTTTGACTCCAGGCCTACCTCAATTAGATTAGATTAGATTAGATTAGATTACAGTGTGGAAACAGGCCCTTCGGCCCAACAAGTCCACACCGACCCGCCGAAGCGAAACCCACCCATACCCCTACATTTACCCCTTACCTAACACTACGGGCAATTTTAGTATGGCCAATTCACCTGACCTGCACATCTTTGTGACTGTGGGAGGAAACCGGAGCACCCGGAGGAAACCCACGCAGACACGGGGAGAACTTGCAAACTCCACACAGTCAGTCGCCTGAGTCGGGAATTGAACCCGGGTCTCTGGCGCTGCGAGGCAGCAGTGCTAACCACTGTGCCACCGTGCCGCCCAAAATTGATGGTGAAATCCTCATCTGAGGCTTTTCTTTACTCACTCATAGGATGGGAACATTGCTGGTTAGGTCAGCATTAATTGTCTGTCCCTAGCCACCCTTGTGAAGATGGTGGTGAGTTGCCTTCTTGAACCACTGCAGTTCATGTGCTATTGACAGACCTACAATGCCATTAGAGAGGAAATTCCAAGATTTTATCCAATGACACTGAGGGAATGATGATATATTTCCAAGTCAGTATGGTAAGTGACTTGTAGTGACTTGCAGATGACGTTTCCATGTATCTGCTGCCCTTGTCCTTCTAGACAATAGTGGTCTTTGATACCTCTTGACATTACTATTCCAAAGCTGGTCTCTTACATTTTATCCTCTGTAACTTGAGGTTATCCACAGCAATTCATCTATCACCTCTGATCAATGTGATTAAGATGCATTATGTGCAATTAGTTTGATATCTTATTGACTGATCTTACATGGTAAACTTTAAAAAAGACATTTCACTGTAACAAAGACATTGACTTATAGTGGCTGTGGAGCCACGTTTCACATCATGGAGATTGTACAGAGACAATGGCTCCTCTGGAAATGTGAACAATGCCTTCCTACCTCATAAGGTGGAGACTAGATCATTAGGAGTGAATGGGTGCAGAAAGAAAAAGTCTTCATTTTCATAATGTCTAAGAGGAAGCTGCGACCAACATAAGCTGTCTTTTAGAATATATAATCAATGTAAAGAGAGGTCATGTGATATAACATTTTATGTGAAACCTTTAACTTGGATTTGAGAAGAGATATTTTAGTTACTGGCATGAGTACTCGCTCCATCACCTTCACTCTTTGTAAAATATATTGCCTAAACTTTGAACCCTGTTTTGTGAGGAAAGAAAAGTGTATCAACATTCTTACAACAGGTAGTCTCCATTGAAATATCATTGGAGTTCGACAATATTGTTTTCCAGAAGTAAAAGGACATCTATCCAAATTTTGAACCAATTGCTTCGGTATCTGTAGATTCAATGAACCTTGACGGACTTCTTTTTTGCAATCTGCATTTTTAATTTGATCAAGTTTAACCCCAGTTCTCTGAGAAGTTGTGTTCTTCTGCATGCTTGGAGCTTGAGTTTGTGTTTACTTGATCTGATTTGATAACACAACACAAAGAGGGAAAATTATGAAAAGGGAGAGGAGGAGAAAAGTCAGGAAGGAGCGAGAAGGAAGAGTGAATGTGGAAGGGTGAGAGAGAGGAATTCATAAAAAGAGGGCAAATAGAGGTCTGCAGCCATGATATTGCAGAGACAACTAAGGGACTGAGGGGCAGAATGGGGGATTGTGTGTTGGTTAGTGACCTTGGAAACCCTCTCCATATTGTGGGAGAGTGTGGGGACTTGGGATGATGATAGGCATCTGGCTGTATAAGGTCATTCTGGAGTTGTAAAATCCGACATAACAGTTTGGCATTTGGTGCCTGGAAACAGTAAATCAATATTGCTTCAGGGAGCACTGACTCCAGAACATTCAAAGCGATGTCTGAGAAATGCTACCAGCACAAAAGGGGACTGTGGTTTCTGACATAATGCAATTTGTTGTAAAGGTTGGGTAAGAGGCTGAGAATGGTTTCAAAATGTTTTCAAAGAGTTGCTTTGGAACTTTCTTTATCTGTTAATCTCAGAGGTAGTGGGTCACTGGATGGCATGGTGGCTCAATGGTTAGCACTGCTGCCTCACAGCGCCAGAGACCCAGGTTCAATTCCAGCCTTGGGTGACTATCTGTGTGGAGTTTGCATATTCGCCCTGTGTCTGTGTGGGTTTTCTCCGTCTGCTCTGGTTTCATCCTACAGTCCAAAATTGTGCAAGTCAGGTGAATCGGTAATGCTAAATTGCCCATAGTGTTAGGTGCATTAGTCAGAGGGAAATGGGGCTGGGTGGGTTACTCTTCAGAGGGTCGGTATGGACTTGTTGGGCCAAAGGGCCTGTTTCCACACTGTAGGGAATCTAAACTCATGTAGTAGGATTAATTAGATGCTTCATTAGCATATTCAGGACATGGCGTATTAGGGTAGTGCACCTTGGATTTGCAAGGTTTCATGTATGAGATGGGACAGGCTGGATAGGGCAATATGGTTCGATTGTGTAGGCTTGTGCCATCAAAGAAGGGCAAATCTTCACAAGTCATCCTACTGGAAAAGGGGTGAGGTGCATGGAATGAAGAAATAAATTAAATCAAAACATTCTGGTAAAAAATAAATATTAGATTATAAGAAATAAAAGCTTTACCAAGCCATCCAGTGAGAGATTCAGAAGTGGCCAATGACAGGATTTTCAGGAAAGGGTATTTTTAGCAACATTTTGAATGGAGATTTTTGTCATATACAGGAGACAGGCCCACGATGCTTGTGAAGTGTAGAAATCTTCAACTTCTTTGGAAAATACTTACAGCAATGTCAGCCATTCTGAAGTCAAAGATCAGAAGGCATGGTATCAGTAACCAGATTTGCATGAAGTATTGGAAGAACAAGGGTGACTGCACATACATTAGGTATGTCTATGCGAGGAAGTTTAGGCTAAATCATAAATGGTGATTCACAATAGCACTTTTCTATAGAATGCTGCCATGACACATTTAAAATTGAAAATAGCCATTTACAGTACCTCTACAGATGTAACTGAGACTGCAAGTATTGCTTGATACTTTTAGGCATTTTCTCTGTAGACAAGCCTGATGTAGGAACTTAAGTGCATCTTTAAATGGAGTGTTGCTATCTGTAAGTTATAACAGATGGCAAAAAGGGGTAAGAGGAAAAGAACACCCCTGACAGTTGTGTAATATGCATGATTCCTATGTTTTGATTTTGTGAAAAACGCAACTATTTTCTGACAATTTAAGAGTAATGTAACCTTGGCTTTAAACAGCATAAAACCATAGACATTTCACAGCATAGAGAAGGCCATTTGACCTGTCATTTATGTGACAGGATAACATTAGGGAAATATGAAATGAATTCACAATCTTAGGCTAGCTGAAAATATATCAAGACATGGGCAATTTCTCAGTTGTTAGACGAGCTTTTAATTTTTGTCCTAGTGTGATAAATCATTTTTCCCCTTCTTTAATCATTGTACTGAAAGGGTGAAAAAATAGTCTGTAAGCTAGATGTAGAGAAATTGTAAATAAGTTGATAAATCACTTTTTCTAATCATTTCTAATTAGTCATAAAATTATTTGGATGTTTAAACCTCCAAGGGAGGTCTGACAGAGAGATCTTCTTTCATTGCCTCAGAAGTATCATTTCCTTCTTTTGGACAGTTTAGCTATTTATTTCAGCTGTGGTTAACTCTGACTCACTCTTAAATGGCATAGTCATTATTCACCATAAGACAAGCCAACAGATATACTCAGCTCAAGCTGCATACAAATATATAACAATCAATTTCCACTTGAAAATCCTCAGTTGAGGGTTATATACATAAAGCATTGCATTAAAACTCACTTTTTGAATTGAATTGAATTTCTTGTCATGTGTACAGAGGCATAGTGAAAAGCTTTGTCTTGTGAGCAAAACAGGCAGATCACATAGTTAAATAGCATAGATAAGTAAATAATAGGCAATCAGCAGAAAAACAAAAACAGAGGTACAGGTAGTTGTTAAGAGTTTGTGAGTCCATTCAGTATTCTAACAACAGTAGGGTAGAAACTGTTTTGAAACTGGCTGATGCATGTGTTCAGGCTTCAGTACCTTCTCCCCGATGGTAGAGACTGTAGAAAAGCATTGCCTGGGTGGGATGGAGCTTTGAGAATGCTGGTGGCCTTTTCTTGACAGATACAGTTTATTATTTGCCAGGGTGTGTGTTTGAACAAATGAACATTAAGAATAGGAGTATGAACATGTGCCATTCAGCCCCTTAAGTTTGCCCAGTAATTCAATAACGTCATGGCTGAAATTCCACATCAAATCTCAATTTCATAGTTTCACTCCACATCCTTTGATTTCCCTTCTGTCGAAACATCTGTTCATCTCAATATTGAATATGTTCTGAATTATGATAGAGCGTATACAATCCTCTGGTTGAGCCTTTCAACAGCCCAATAATCTCTGAATGAAGAGACTTCTCCTCATTTCTAAACGTCAGAGTTCAAAATTCTCTTAGCGGGGAGACAACCACTGAACAGCTACCCTATCACCCCTTAAAAATGTATGCTTTAATCAGTTCCTCTCTCATTCATCTTATAGATTAGAGGTCCATTATAGCTCTCATCATAGAACAGTCCACCCATACCCTCTAATAAATCGTCACTGCTCTTGTTCTTAGGGTAGTTTTTCCTTTCTAAAGGACAGCAAAGTTGTGCATGATACTTCAGGTGTGGACTCACCAAAGCTGTTTGTAGTTGGCTTTCCCTTCCCCTGATACAGCAATGCCTTCACATTAAAGGCAACCATACTAATTGCCTGCATTTTCATTTCCTGTGATTTACAAATGCACTAAATTCCCACTGAGCATTTACTTGTTTTGTATCTTTTAATGAATGTTCTGTTTTTCCATTCTTCCACTAAAATCTCCTGCTTCCTTTTCACTTTGAAAATCCTAAATGCCATGCTTTTGCACAACATAATTCAATGACTCTGTTCTGTTGCTGGATAGTTACAGACATTTTGTAAAACAGTGAAGATACTGACAAACACAGAGGTGACAATTTAAATATAATTTTTAAATATAATTTGATTAGTTTAGATTGCACCAAATATGTTTATTTTGGGGCAGGATTTTATTGTGGTTAGATCTAGTCATACATTAATATTCCAGTAATGAATCCTGTAGTGCTTGTACATGATGAGTTCCTCAGCTTGATATGTAATTCAGTTTATCAAAGTCTCTATTTCTCCTGTGTTATAGTCATAGAGTTATACAGCATGGAAACCGACCCTTTGGTACAACTTGTCTACGCTGACCAGATCAGACATCCCAATCTGATCTAGTCCCATTTGCCAGCATTTGGTCCGTATCCCTCTAAATCCTTCACATTCAAAGCCCATTCTGATTGATTTTAGAGTGCAAAGAATCAGTTTCATTATGATCTGAACTTTCACTCTCAGGTCAGGAACACATAATTAGGGCATCTCTCAGCTCTGCAAATTCAAACAAGGAAGATGTGCCCTGGAGAAATGTTTTCTTTTCCAGTGTGGTGGGGTTCCATAAGAGTCAATGTGGATACCACTGGGACATGAACATACATTGCCTGCTGTGGAGGCAGGCTGGTTCACTTCACTGGCACCATGTTGGACTCAAAGGAAACCTCAAGTATCAGGCTTGTTCTTAACAGGTCTAATCTGCATTCTTCAGGTTTCACATTCCAAGGCTACTAAAATCCCACTTTAATGGAAGCAGCTAATCAGATTTAAATGCACAAGTGAAACCTCAATCTGTTCCCATTCTCACATCATAAGAATTGGGAGTGTCATTTCAGTGGGAAACAATTAATATTTTTGGACAGTTCAGCTATTTTTCACATGATGGAGAGGATCTCTGTCATGACAAAAATCTGGGCCTAAGTATGCGCAGAAAGAAAAGATCGAAGTTCCACAAATAAATACTAAATAAATAATATTATTTTGCAACTGAATTGCTTGTACAAATATCCTATAGGGTTTCAAGGGAAGAAATAGGCTGCAAAATAAATTTTGAATGTAATATCCAAGTTGGAAGTGTGGAATAATGTATATTTAATAGTGTGCGCACATTGGATAACTACTCCAGATATACAGATGCATTGTAGTGAAAAAGGGCCAGACCATTGGGATATGAAATTTTTAAATAAATTTTTGCTGTTACAACTGAGTTGTCATTATGACTATAGAAAATAAATGTAAATTGATTTGTAATGAGAATTTCATAAAACTAGAAAAATTATGAATTTTCAATAAGGTAGTAATAAAACAAATTACTCTTAGCCATATTGTACTGGATAAATTGATATGCTCTGAGATGGTAATGAGATATAACTCTAATAGCTCATGTAAAAAAACTGTCTGCTGTCTTGGGAGTTAGAATGGGAAGAATCATCCATCTCTTTTTGATTTGTTGATCAGCTTGAGAAAAAAGACTCAATCAGAATAATGTCAGTCAAGATATAAATGATTTGTGCTGGTGTTTTCGAGATGAAGCAGCAGTGATAGCCTTAACTAAATGACCATGTATCCAAATAGAATTTGCCTCAGAAATTACACCATCTGTTGACAAATTGTGAGAAGATCAAGGAAGATTTCATATTGGACCTTGTGCACCTCTTGCATCCTGTGTATTTGGCTGTGTAATCCAACCACAAAGAGGAAGACCTGCAATGCAGATGGTGATAAAATTATGTGGTTTTGATGACTGTCAGCCAGCTGTGAACAGTTAAAAAAACAAAAGTAGAAATTGTCAATTAGGAGGCTATCCTAGATGGGTGACATAATAGGAAATGGACATTTGCTACTGAACAAGACAACTGCTAATGCAATATCTTTCTTATAATTAATATTGTCGGTATCTGTCTTTCAAAAATGAAACATGTTGATTCTATAAGTTTTATTAGGAAACACTGGGCTGGGAAAAAAATGACTGAAAACTATTACTATAATAGCTATTCTCTTTGCATTTATTTTAATTGATTTAATTGATTTGCTAAAGTAGTGGACACAAAATCTTCGTCAGGGTGTATCCAACATTTGTACTTATAAAGTGTAATTTCAAGCCCTTTGAATGTACTTGTATATTTTTTCACAGATTATGGGCGGTCTTCTGGTTTGTGAGTAAATTTGATGAGCATCCATAGGAGCTGGCATAAGCACATTACATTTTCCATGCTTTCCCTGGCTTCAATTCAACTGGCAAGCTACCAGAATGAAACATATTCCCAGCTCACCAATTACTAGGTGGTTGCTTCTCATATGTCTGAAGCAGCAGCTTAGAGTGGGCATAGACCAGAAAGACTGGGCAATGACAGATAACAGGGCAGCTAGATCTGTTTGAAGATTTTTCAATTTGGTGGTAGAAATAACTAATAGAATAATCAGGAAAGATGTTCTCTTTCTGCAGATGGATAGCAGATGCTACATTTTCTCTTACTGTGTTGTGCGGGCCCAACTTTTCATAGACTCACAAGGATCATGGATACATTTAACAATAGTGAACAGGATTTGATTCAGGGATTGTTTTCCCCAATACTGTGTCCCCAGTGTTCACTAAGCATGTACGTAGAAAGCCTGCACCCTCCATTTCTGACCTGGTTCTGTCCACTGTTGATGTAGGCTTCGCCACCAACCACCGCCACCCAGCGGTGTTTGTGGATTCTGGTCAGTTTTCCATGACTCCTGGGTCACAGGTCTCAGAGGAGTTGTGAAGCACAGTGTGGAGTTTGGAACGTTTGAAAGTTAAGCTCAAAAGATATGACCAGAGACACGCTCCCTCCTGGCAACTTACTGTCAACTCATGCCTTCCATCCATCTCAACTAATCCTGATACCCACTCTGCATATTAACCCAGAATGCACTATGTACAGAATCAATGAAGCATACAATAACAATGGCATGTTTGAAACTGCTGAAAGAAAAATACTTTATCAAAATTAAAAAAAAAGAAGCTGGTGCTTCTATACTTGCACAAAAGTGTCATTCAACCTGACCATTAATGTGTCAGTATAAAAATATAAAAGTTATTATGTAGCCTTATGGTGAGCTGTATTATTGGCAATTTCATTGACTTTCTGCTGTACATACAGACCTTGATATTGCCACTTAGAAACTATTAGAAAATATGTTTCATACCCTCAGCTTCCAGAAGTCTGAAGGAGGAGTAAACCTGCTTTGTAACAACAGCAAAGTGAAGTAAATGAAAATAGATTGGTCATCCTCATTTTAATTTAATATAATTTAGATTTTTCAATTCTAAAAATACTCACTAAAATCTTTCAGACTTTCTGCTGATACACTGCCGTAACTTAATAAATCAGTTACATTGACACAACAGCAGAAAGCCTGAGCAAATTCAGAGCATTCAAACTATTAATTTGAAAATAATGTTGCTAACAGTGACTCTTTATCAGATTGAACTCCTGCAGCCATTACTTATTCCAGTTTAACTCAATCTAGCACTGATTGACATTGCTCTGCCCTTTAGTTGCTGACAGTTCAGGTACTTAGCTTATCTCTTTGACATATGGATTAACAAATGGACAAAACCATAAAGTTTGCTTCTCTCTGCAGTATCCGTTTTCAGTTTCCCTGTGGTTTGCTATAACTTTTCCTATCAAAGACATTTCGAGTAATTAAAGCATAGCTTTCAAATTGTCTGATGGTATACTGCTAACCAAGAGGTCAGTAAGTTCAGTCACTCCACACATGCATCCTCCCAACATTTCAGTCTTGCATCATTATCACACACGCTCATTAGATTTATATCTCACATATGATTAACAGATGTTGTGAAGCTCAGTATGGTGTCCCCATAATAACAACCATGGCAATGTCATGTGGAAGACTATTTCCAATGCTGTAACAGCACACAAATCCAATTCTATTCAAATTACATTGGCTATGGGGCACAGAAACCAGTCATTCAGCCCAACGAGCCCATGCATGAGGTTTTGGTCCACCCAAGCCTCACAGTAATCAATTTTCATCAAGTAAAATCCTTAATCAAGTTTCAATATCAATTAATATTGTTGACAAAATTGTAGTTAGCCCAATAGCATTTCACATTATTTATATACAAGTGGTTCAACAACTTCAAGTATGGAACAGATGCAGAGTTAAACTTATTTATCCAAAGGTTGCTGCTTGTGTAATGTTACTCATTCCAAACATGATATTTTGCTCTGACTATTGAAGTGCATTTAATGGTGTTGGTAGCTATATGCTATAAACTAAGCTCATGACAGTAAGTTAAAATTTTGTTCATTTCAGCCTAAGTCTCTTATAATGACATAATGGGTGTCTGATGGCTTTTCGGCCAAATGTGAGTTGTGTTGTGTTTTGTCGGAGCAACTCATGCCACAAGCCCTCAAGGGTTTTCTTGCCTTTTCCTACCAAACTCCCTTCATTAACCATCTACACTATTATTTCCCTCATTTCTGATTATAACCCCATTTTACCATGCACCAATCCAGGAACAGCATGCCATGCCCACTGCCACGATATCCCAGAATTCAGCAGTACCCTTTTCACCAGCAGCTGCCAGCCAGAGCTACCCTGCATGTTTTGACATTTGACCCAGACATGGCAGACAGAGAAGAGGAAAGTGGTGTCTCTTTTGTGAGTAAGACCTGGAGGTTCTGCTGGATGGGCTGGTGCAGGCGAGAGATATCATCTTTACTCAGGACCAACATGACCAAGAGACTACTAGACCAGACCACGCCAAGCCTGACCCTAGGATGCTAGTCAGTACAGTCTCAGCCATCTGGAGGAATGGCCAACAGTGTAAAAGCGTATTTCTCCACTCTGCCAATGTAAGTGCAACCAACTTCTCACCATTACCTCACACTATCTCTGTTACTGTATCCACCTCCCACCAAGATGCATGATCCACCAAAATCAATATTACACCATCTTCCTTCACTCTCTGTCACCCACCTCAACCTCTGATACCACCAACTCTGCATGCCCTCTGCATTGCCTACTTACTCGCTTTGGCATCTCTCCACTGAGTGTAACAGATATATCACCTACTTTGATCTCCTATTATACCTATATCTCTCTCATATCAGGAGCAAAACAGCCTATAATAGTGAACAGGTAGTGGGATATCCAACATTCAGCTTCCCATCATATAAAAGGTGGATCCTGGCTCTAACCATCTTGAGTGGTTGACTAACTGTGCCCAAGCCCTTGGACTGGAGTTGACTTAATGTGCTAGGGTCCCTCCAGTGAAGGCTAGTCCCCTTGATTTGACTGAGACCTACTGACAACTATGGAAAAATTCCTACCTTTGTATCTCCACAAAATTGCAATGTTGATGCCTGATGTCCTTTGCAAGTGGCAAGCTGTAGCTGCCAGGTACCCACTCTGACTTGCGTGGTCATGTCAGGTATTCTCAGTGTCTGATTTCTATCTGTTCCATGACACAACTGGAACCTGCATTTTAATGAGCTGGGATTCAGCGTAAATTAAGCTGATAATAAGAAAAATTCCCATTATTAGGCTGCTCCCTAGTGAGGTTCTCACCTTCGCATCTACAAGTCTGTTGGACAATGCAACTAGATGCTCCTAATATTGAGATAGTCGTCACTTGATCTCAACTCTCACTGATCTTCCACATTTCTTTGCATTCGAGAGGTTGACTGAAAATAATTAAAGTATATTGGGCAAAATCTGATAGTGGTCTGAGTGACTTGGGATCTGGCAAGGTTATTGGTAGGAGCAAACAAGAAGACCATCAAGGCCTGTTTCGTTATGAGGAGCATCTAGTTTTATCCCTTAAGCTTTTAGTAAGTGGTGAGGCAAGTGTCTCGCTTTGCAGTGGCAAGTGGTTGATTAAGAGTTAACTATAACTTCATAATAGAGCAACCACCTCATTAATATTCAACTTCCCATCTCACTAAACAAGCCAGACATCAAGAATTCTTGACATAGAAATCAAAACAGGTACCTGACAACTTTAACTCTTGGCTTACTCATCCAGAGCTCCACCTTGGATGACATTTGGTGCCAGCATTTTAGGCAACAGTCACTTGCAGCCCACCTCCACAGATGTTGGCACCTGACATGTGCCATCCTTTGTTGCATGATGGCGCACTCTGATCCATTTGATTAATTTCTTTACTTCCACAAATAACCTCACCAGTTGCCTTTGTTGAATGTTAAGTATTTCCATGATTAGAAATTCCACATATTTTACAATTATTTTTTAGAAGTTTGTTTATGATGTTTCATGTCGTACCTTAACCCACACCACTTCTTTCATGAACTGTGAAATTTTAAAAATAAAAGTGAATGTGTTCAGTGGCTTTTGCTTCCTGGTTTGTTTTCTGGGAGAATACTTTAAATGTGATCACCGACTTATACTTTTTAATTATTATTTCATCACTAGTGTTGGATGCCTCAAAATCAGCTTGGTACTAGGTTTGAACTGACAAAGGGAAAGTCCACTCTACATCTTTATGTGCAGCTTTCTTTGAGCACTATTGCTTCACCACTGGTGACAAACTCCTGCCCATTAATTGCCCATTTTTTAAAAAAATGCAATATTTTAGCTTAACAAAACTTTTTCTTTGCTTCCCTTTTCTTATCTCGCTCTTAATCTGATAATTTTAAAATTTGCTTTAGTTCTCTTTCTGTACCTGATTTGACACTGAATTCACCCGCTGTAACGTACATTTCTTCTCTGTGCTTGTGTTGTTAATTTCACAATCCTTCAATCTGATTAAGATAAAAGAGATATGCACTTACTTGCTCTGTTCTCTCAAGTGCCAGATGTTCAGTTTCTCCCGTTTCAACATTATTAGCTTTGCCTTTAGCATCCTGATGAGCAAAAATTTTAAAAAAACCAAAGGTGCAAGGTCAAGTCTAACTATTAGGAGATACCATTAGATGCCCTTTAAAAGCAAATTATGGCCCACTATGGGGGTGTTAGTTTTTATATTGAATGAATCTTGGTACAGAAACTAGGTTGCTTTTTGTTTAGAATACTTTACTTCATTAAATAAGAATAATTCAGTATGCATTGTCATTTCATAAATGTATTTGTGAAAATCCACCTTGTTAATTTCATCCATCGAAATTATGACCATATTCTAAATGATTTTGGAATGAAATGAGTTATGATTTTGCTACAATGAGAAAAAGATGAAATCTTTGCAGTTTTTTTTAACAATGTTACACAGAGAAACATTAAATCTGGAGTATTAATTTCTCAATATTTTGTGCATATTTCATGTGAAAGTTACAATAGTTAAAGGGTAGTTGTTAACATGATTACAATTAAATTTTGCTAAGTGCTTGCAAATATATTACATACATCACTTATCAATAACATTTCCAGGGAAGTCTGAGTTAGCAAGGATTGTGTTCTAGAGCCAAACATCTTCAGCTGTTTGACAAATGATCCGTCCTCCAAGATAAGTTCAGAAGTGGACATGTTCATTGATGATTGTTCAAATATCAGCACTATTTACAACTCCACAGTAACTGAAGCAGCACAAGTCCAAATACAGCAAGACCTGGACTCAAGCTTAGGATGGCAAATGATAAGAAACACACAAATACCAGTCAAAAACCATCTACACTAGTAGAGCATCTAATTGTTGCCCCTTGATGTTTAATGACATTACCATCATTTGAATCCCCATTATCAACATCCTGGAGTTATAACTGATCAGAAATTGAATGGACCAGTCACATAAACATTGTAGCTGCAAGAGCTTGTCAGAGGAGAAGAATCCTGTTGAGAGTGACTCACCTTGTGTGTCCCCAAAACTCCATCTACAAGCCACCATTCATGATGGAATACTCTTCCCTTCCCTGGATAGATACAGCACCAATAGCACCCAAAGAGGTCAACACAGCCACCCCAATTGATTGGTATCACATCTAATTCCTTCAACATTGACTCCCTTAACAACCAAGACAGTGGCAGCAGTGTATGCCATCTATAAATTGTAGTGAAGCAATACACCTTGCATAGAGTCATAGAGATGTACAGCATGGAAACAGAACCTTCGGTTCAAACTGTCCATGCTGACCAGATATCCCAACCCAATCTAGTCCCACCTGCCAGCACCTGGCCCATATCCCTCCAAACCCTTCCTATTCATATACCCGTCCAAATGCCTCTTAAATGTTGCAATTGTACCAGCCTCCACCACATCCTCTGGCAGCTCATTCCATACACGTACCACCCTCTGTGTGAAAAAGTTGCCCCTTAGGTCTCTTTTATATCCTTCCACTCTCACCCTACTGCGAATCCTCTTGCAAGGATGCCTGCCTTGAAGAAGTTTTCCTCCTCTCTCTCCACGCTTCAGGCTCTCTGCCTTTATTCCTGATGAAGGACTTTTGCCCGAAACGTCGATTTTGCCTGTCCTCGGATGCTGCCTGAATT